>NC_141773.1:3030000-3187916 GCF_051362555.1 Lingula anatina
GATAGTCTCGTGTTTAGACAGGAGTATACAGCTAGTCTAGATCTTGGTACAGGTAAGAGAGATGTTGTAGACGTAAAGAAAAAAGTTAAAAGCGAAATATCCCCGTATAGTAATTGATTGGCTCATATTAATGGTGCTTAGAAAGAAAAGTTTAGTTTTGTTAAAGTATTGGTATATCTTATATCATTCTGATGTTTCATTTTATGTTCCTGTGTTAACACAAAGACATGTTTAAATCCATTTCTAGACTAATAGTCTCTCTTAATCGATCACCATTAATGACCATTACGAAGTTTGGCCTGCGTGATATCTAACATGCATAAGATTCCCGTATCTCTCCTCTCAACAAGTGCTGTGGTACAAATGTAAGCCCATTTTGCCATTTTTATGGCATGGTGTGTTTTAAGAACGTTGCAAGTTTTTACATCATCTAGGTCAATACTGTGGAGAGGAAAAGTAGACATATGTCAGACCTAACATTTTGTCATCGGTATAAATACATGAAGTGTGAGATAAGGCCTATCTAAACTACGGGTTATCTGGCCATTGACACTTCAAGGAAATAACCTTGACTGCTGTAGGCATCGATCTGAGTGTCCGAGGCCATGTGAGAATTCTCGGTAGTCAGAATTAGGTTTAGTCCAAATTCTGTTCTTAGTCCGATTTTTGACAGTTCGCAACTGACTGTAACTTTGCTTGGGATCCCATCACGCCTCATTGCATATCGACCTGATCGTGGTCAATACACCGTACAATAGACCTGTGTCAACTTTCTGCTTACTTGTATCGGCGCACTTTATGCATCATCGGGTCATTTCAATCTCTTTTAGCTAAAGCGATAAACACGTGCACGCCTTTTTAATGCGTTGGGCATAAGAATCTCACTTAATTAGGCCACCTTCAGAACAGCGGACTAATTATACCACGGGTCAAATATGGCCGACCCACTTGAATACTTCCCAACGGGATATCTGTTCAGTGTCAATTAGCGGATTAGACGGCAAGCTTTTTAGTGGGTTGCCATATTTGACCCTCGGACTAGTTAGTCCGCTTTTCTGAATGCAGCCTTAAACAAGTCTCCTTGATCACCATACTAAATATCAGATCTATTTTGCCTTAGCTAAAGCTAGTAGT
Source organism: Lingula anatina (assembly GCF_051362555.1). Taxonomy (NCBI): domain Eukaryota; kingdom Metazoa; phylum Brachiopoda; class Lingulata; order Lingulida; family Lingulidae; genus Lingula; species Lingula anatina. The sequence continues at coordinate 3,031,135 of NC_141773.1, forward strand.
GGTTCTATGTAATCAACTGCTTGGTGATCTGATGTGAACTTTCACTGAGTACATCTAAGGATAACTTGGGATACAAACACTGTAATTGTGCGAAACTCGCACTTCTGCCGCCCTGACAGACACGCAAAGTTTGACGGCGAACTGCTAATTAGGATTGTTCTCAACGACAGAGTTTATAAGTTAACTATAAACCGAGGTGCAACAGGTGGTCTTACACCCACTTTTATCAAATCAAATATGTCGCATTTGTACTCACTTTGCGTTCCAGCACAGCCTTAAACTTAATAAAGTCACAAAATATGAGGACGCACGCATAGCGTTCTTTGGGACATCGCTTGGGTAGAAGGTGACTGTCTTTAGTTTCACCCTCATTACATGTTTCCAGGATATCCATAAAATTGTGTGGAAAGTAATGTTTCCTTAATGCTAGACAAATATTTTTGTTTCTGGTGTTGCTATCACGTGGTTAAAAATAACTGATTTCTTTAGGACAACTGTCCATAGGATATCAAATTATACTATGGACAGTGTTATCCAAAGGATAGCACTATCCAGTGTTGATGTAACTGGACTCAGGAGTCTTAGACCCCATACCCAGAGATTAGATAGATCCAACTAGATCGACCTAACTCCCTGGGGGTTCACGCTAAATAGCTGTCAGCCGAGCGAAAGTTAATTACCCCCTTACAGCTTGTAGTAGGCGAAACGGACATTTAAGCAATATTATCTGACAGTAATCTAGTGAGACTCCCCACGGGGATAGATCGATCTGAAATCTATGGGAATGCGCCCATAGAGACAATTTTTTCTCTGAGCGACATATTCACGTATGAAATTAATGTAGGATTATGTTTTCTAATAAAATGCGATATTTGTTTATTTCTAACCTGTCACTTTATCTTCAAAATGTAAATCAATCTTCATGTATGATCTAATATATTTACTTATAAATCGAGACCACCTTGAAATAATTGCCATTGTTATTTGATGTTATTGGCGCATTAGTTGTTCAATTATTTCTAGGACCTACCTGCAAGCATTTCATGAGATTTATTAGAAAAAGGGTAGCAACGAGGCAAAGGCAATAAGGACATGACTCTTCAATCTTTATGTTTTGGAAAACATAACCTACCGTTAACACACGCATACAGTATATATAGTAACAAGTGCTTGTCATTAACTAGCAAACTACAGTAATTGCGAAGATCTGGAATAACCCAGCAGGTTCATATAGGTTCTTGGCTTAATGTTTACAAATGATCGTGTGGTGCATATAAGCTGTACATTTGTTTTCTTACCAGTGAACTTTAAGTACTCTTAGCTCTTATCACTTTCTCGATATTAATAAGAACATTGCAGATGTATTGGAGGGACACTGGCACCTCGTGTACATGCTGTGTTATTACTAACTGATATGTGATTTCATGGAATCGTTCATCAATAAGAGATAATGCCTTACTCAAGGTCACCGCCCATGCAGCTACTGATATGCAGTTTATGGATAACCTGTCTGTCTGTCTGTTTGTCTGCCCGACAGTCTGTTTTTCTTTATCGTCACTCAGAAACACACTCTCAAATTGTTCATTCTCTTTGTACGCTTTACTTGAGATATATATTCCTATTTTTCTAGGACCAATAAAGACTCGCTGGCATCAAGACGAGGGTGAAGAAATCATGCCAGGGTTTTCTCCAGAACATCGGAAAGTTTGGAGAAAAATAAGCCACGCCTAAATCAGGGTACGACATGTAAGTTCTTTATAGTAATGTAGATGATCGCCACTGCAGATTTAAGGAGCCACATTTTCTCCTCCATGTCTTGACCTTTATATGGACTTTTTAACGTTAGATATTGACTTTTTAACAAGTAGAAGATAGGAAATGTAAATCAGAAATCTTTATAACATGAAAGTGACAAGAATAACAAGATAACATCCTTCATAGCGAGGATACTGTAAACAGGAGTGGATTTTATTTTTAAATTGGAAGTTAGGACATCTAATCACGTAATATGTCGATCTTCTAAAATACGCAATAGAGGCACTAAGAGTGAAGTCAAACAGGTAAGTAGGTAATGGGCGGTGACTTCATGTCGGTGCCTCTTCATTTTTTTCTTTTTTGTTTTTATCTCCTTAAAGATCGATATTCTATGTGTAGATGTTCTCCGATATTTTCTACTTTTGAACATACATTATGGATCGATCGATTGAGATAATTAATAAAGTTATATTTGGCTTCCATAACTCAACTTCAGAATCTCATCACACACGGCGCGTTTTCGCATCAGAGTCACCATCATCGCCATAAACTAGAAACATTCAACGGAGATCTCAGCTATTCACGATAAAATGGCTCCCAGCAACCAAGACCAGAAATCACGCCATGTCTCCGGAGAATCCTCCAAATCCACGGCGTCCACTGACAGCGCTTCTATGTACGTGCCCACTCCTCCCGATGGAGGCTGGGGCTGGGTCATCGTGACTGTGTCATTCCTGTGTAACATGATAGTGGACGGCATTGCCTACTCTTATGGCGTGTTTCTGTTGACTTTTTTGGACTATTTCAAGGAGGGCAAAGCAAAGACTGCCTTGGTAGGGTCTCTGTTGGCTGGGACATATCTCGCTGTTGGTAAGTACATGTAGATAAACTTGTGTGAAAAAGCAGAAATTATACTGTACATGGTGTGTGTGGCGGGCAAGGGTATGGTTAATGTAAGGATTTGCTTCGCCAGAAGAACGAGGGGATGAAGGGGCATGCCATTTGCATGTAAGATGTGTTCCTGATTTGCCCAGATAATGACACGCAAAGTGGGATCGGAAATTGCATTGTAATTAGCCAAAGAGGAAGGTACTGCTCAATCCATTATATTCGCCTTAAGTGCGTCTTTTATACAATGAGAGCTACCAGCGTACATGTCTTGCAATGATCTCGGATTCTAAATTCAATTTTTGCATAAAAAAAAAAAAAAAAAAAAAAAAAAAAAAAAACAGAATATACCTGTACGGATTTTCTCTTTTCCTAGGTCCCATCGTAAGCGCCTTGACGAATAGGTATGGTTGCCGCGCTGTCACGATTGCCGGCGCCATATTTGCCAGCTTAGCCTTCATTCTCAGCACCTTCTCACCAAACGTCGATGTGCTGATTTTAACATTTGGAGTACTTGGTGGTAGGGAGTTTGTAGTTTGAGCAAATGTTTCTCATATTTTTTAAATATTTGTTCTTCGTTTTTCAGTTTCCATACAGTTACGCATGCATGAGCTGTTTCATTGATTCCTAAATAATGTATTTCTTCAAAGGTTGAGTAACTTTGATATATACGGGGAAAGTGAGTGAAGAAAAGATATAGGGTTGTCAATAAATGTTCTGTACATTTTAATCTTAAAAGAAAGAGAGAAATTGGTAGCATAGTGATAAATGTTTTTCTTTTATAGGCATTGTTCCGAAATAAGAATGAGAGAGCGAAAATAGTAGTGATAGATGTTTTTCTTTTCTAGGCATTGGATTCGGCATGATGTATTTGCCATCGATAGTCAGTGTAGGTTATTACTTCGAGAAAAAGCGTGCTTTGGCCACTGGTATTGCAGTGTGTGGCTCTGGCTGTGGTACTTTTATCTTTGCGCCATTTGTGGGCTACCTACTGGAAACATATGACTGGAAAAACGCCATCTACATCATTGCTGGTATCGTCTTGCAGGGCGCAGTTTGTGGCGCCCTCATGAGGCCGTTGGAGGCAAAGCCTGTGAAAAAGAAGAAAAATAGAAAGCCAAGAGCAAAGAATGTGATTGATAGAATAAAAGAACACGCGCGACAACGAACGGAATCCGAGAATAGTACTTACATGTCGACTTCAGTCATAATGAATCGAGTTCAGGAAGTCAAAGAAATGCGACAGCAACGAATCCGCGAAGAGATTGGCTCTGTGTCTGACGTCATGGGTACGTCATACATGTCCCGGATGACGGATTCGTATCATGACGGCCAAAACGAGGAGAGTTTCCCAAACACCCCGAATATGTCCATCCCAAAGACTGTGATAGAAGGGCAGATGCTGGAGAATTCTCCAACTTCAGGAACTACAAGCCCTCTGGAAGTAGATTCGGAGGATGAAAGTGAAGAGGTGAAAACGGTTATTAAACGGTCTTCACCTATTCCAATCCCTGGACAAAAAGCTAATGATTTTACCTCTCATATAAGACCTGATGACGGAGAGAGAACGCCGCTTACGTCTCCAAAAAAGCAAACACCCGCCGAAACTGGGGCTAAAACTTTTCAGTCTCAACATTTATTGTCTCCTACTGGCATTGCCAGCAGTTTTAAAAGTCTCCAACACATTCGTGACAGGGTTCGCGATTTAATCATAGAAGACGCCGCGCCAGTATCACGAGAGGACTACGCCCGCCCGTTGTATCGACAGGACATTTTCTACAGCGGAAGCGTATGTCACATTCCGCAGTACCGCTCGCAGCCGGACGTGGAAACTTACGTGACCAGTATTACTGCGATACCAGAAAGGTTGCCATTGGAGGAGGAAGGATGGTTCTGGCGGAATTGTTGTTGTTGTGTTTCAAAATCTACGCGGGATGTGCTGAAAATGATGTTGGATTTCTCCCTCATGAAGAACAAGACGTTTTTGCTATTGTTTTCAGGTAATTTTTCAATCAATTGATGCAAATATTTCATAAATTGATTTTGATGAAGGTAGCTAGACCAAACATCCATTGAATACGGGTTTTAAAATGAAATAAGATGATAACACGTTTTTGATACTTTTTAGAGGAGAATAATGAAAATTGAATATCGCACCAAGCAAAACGCCTTTTTTTATGTTGTACCGAATGGCCCTGTGCTGCTATTTTCATGTAATTTTTCACAGTTTATATTAAATAAATTAATTTCATCAAGTATGTTCTAGGTAATGTCTTCGCTATGATCGGGTTCTATGTACCGTTTGTATATCTGACCAACCGAGCTGTGCTGCTGGGAGTCGATGCTAGCAGCGCCACCTTTCTTATATCAGTGATAGGTAATGTGTTGTCATCTGCTAAATCAATACATTATTCTTGTCATCGTCATGGCTATACTTTTACTTGAACTGATTTAATGTTTTGTGATATACCCTTATGCAATTATCAACTATATTGAATTAATGGCGATGCTTTAATTTGCCATTTACTTTACAATCAAACTGTAAGTTATATTTTTTCGTAATCTTAAGATGTTTCACGTGATCAGTCAGGTGTAAAATTTTATGCTATTTACTAAATCAACATTTAGAATTCCAAGATTCATATACATTCCTTTGTTTTAAAGCAATTTTTAAAACTCCCACAAAGCGATAGCGCTTATTTTGAATTAGATTCTTATAAACCGAAAATGCAACAAGCTAACATTATTTCCATATTTTTCTAGGAATAACGAACACCATAGGGCGACTGGTGGCGGGCTTTCTTGCTGACCTGCCAAAAGTGGACGCTCTGGTTCTGAACAATATTGCCCTCCTCATTAGCGGGCTGGTCACTGTTTTAAGTCCCTTGTGTACCACGTATGCCATGTTGGCCACATATGCAGCCTTGTTTGGTCTCTGTATTTGTAAGTACATTTATCGAGATACGCTGCTGTCTCCTTTTTGGGCCCATTCCCAATGGAACGATCGTTCTACGTAGATATATTCACCTCCGCGGAAGTTTTCGCTGAATGCAATCAGATTGAGAGATTAACACGCCCCCTCTTGTTTCCAAAGTACACGTATGATCACCAGCTTTTCTGTATTCTACTCAATGTGAAGAGAACGATAGTTTCTTTGGGAACGGGCCCTATGAGTCACCTAAATCACGTGCACACCAGGTTTTAGCGCCGAACAGGTTTGATATTCGTCTCAAACAACAGGCGACAACCATTTCCAGCGCAACATCAACTGTATGTTCTTGTCTTAATAATGTACGTACTAAAGACAAGTCTGTGTGAAAAAAGATGCACGTTTGATGTTGACGAAAAAAATTTAAATGCTGTAGTAGCAAAAGAATTGCTGTTTATCATTGAAAGAGCTTTTGTTACATAACTAATCATTTAATGTTATAAAAAAGCATTTTTTGTTTCAATAGGACATCTTTGTTACATTTGTTCGACAGCTTTTCTTTAATTTAACGTTAAGTTTACTGCAGCTTTGACAAATACCATATGTAAAATATGCTTGGCATTTAAACGGATCAATCTCAGCGAAATATTGTTTGACATATCACGATATTTCTTTTCTCAGCGGCCTACATTTCTCTGACATCTATTATCCTCTGTGATTTGTTGGGACTTGAGAAGCTTACGAACGCTTTCGGCTTGTTAACTCTGGCACGTGGTGTGTCCTCTGCTATTGGTCCGCCGTTAGCAGGTGAGCGAAACAGATATTTTTTTAGAATTTAACATTTTGTCCTAGATGATATTTCAATTTTCTCAATCAGTAACACCAGGACATTGGATGATTCTTTGTTCTTTTACTTCTCCACAAATACCTTGTTTCTAAGGTACAGTAATCAGTATCTTAATTCAAACTAATTAAAAACTGCATATTTCCCGAATATTTATATTTATATGCATATTTATCGAAGTTTATGATACCTTAAAAGCGATTCCAAAGTTCCTAAAATTATTTTGTCTTCTTGCAACGAAACAATTTTGGATACTAACTGAAATAATGTTATATTGGCGCAAGTAGTGTTCGTAGTCGGGTTAAAATCACCATATAATCCGTGTAGTCAGGGATTTCCTTTCCATATAAATCCCCCTTGAATTGCTTTCTTGTCTTCCACAGGTGTTGTCTACGATACGTCCGGCAGTTATGACGTATCTTTCTACAGTGCCGGTGCTACCATCATCCTCGGGGGAATCCTCCACTGTCTCCTGCATCTACCTTGCTTCCAGAAACACGACGAGCCTTCACCACATCAACAGAATGGAAACGTCATAGTGGCTGAAAACGTGGACTTGCACGAGATAGAACAAGTTGCATCAGTGTAGCAGTATCTAATAAGGAGGAATTGTTAAGTTCGAAATGGTAGCAGTATGCATATACTGTGAGATATCCGTTTGGTTTAACTTACAGCCAGTTCGTATGCGAAAATACGCGATGATATACGAGGAAAAAAGTTCTCTGAACGCCAACGGAAAAATATCTCTGGTCTTCTTGAAACTGTTGACTTCCCGCTAGGGGCTTGTGTTAAAAGAACACCTCACTGTACGGAGCACGTACCAAGGAACGTTGACTCTTTCACGCCACTTGTGTTGTTGCGAGCGTGACCGAAATATTCGAAGTCAAATTCTATGCTGTTGAAAACGATATTATGCGATCTTATATTTTCTTTTTTAATTGCAAACAAACACTCATTTTAGAAAATTGGTCGTCCATTAAACACTATCACTAGTCAAATGCAACACGTGTCTGTTTGTAAAAAAAAGAAAATGTGAGATCTTAGAATAGTTTACCAAACAGACGAACTCATTTCAGTTAACTGCAGCATGCTTTATGGAAACGATGCACGATGCTTTATGGAAAGACTGATAATGTTGAAATATCCACGACATCTCATATAAACTCATCTATTTTAAAGGTGCATACACTTGGGTCGTCATTTTTACAATTCCTATTTATTTGTTGACTATATTGTACGAGTACACTATGCTAAATTGATTTTGTTGTTTATGACAGACAAAAGCTGGTGTTTTTTACTTTTGTCAAATAACAACAAAATTCCCTTTGAAAACTCGCTGCAACGTGAGACATTTTACCTCGTTTGTTTTAGTGTTAGTTTTACTGGTGTTTTGATTACTTTAAGAACAAATTACTTTTCGAAATCTCACTGCAGCACTGAGTGAATATGTTTAAATTGTTTTAGTTTCAGTTTTACAATTGTTTAGACAAGTGTGCAGTCAAATAGCTATATTCATTGTTAAAAAAAGAAAGAAAAAAAAAACAAATAAAAACAGGAATAACAACATAGTTGACTTTTGACTTCTGTATATCTGTATCCACGCATTAGTGCCATTGGCTACACCATCGAGTGCATTTCTTTTGTATATTTTTATAACAAAATCATCAATAATGCTAATTTGTCATTTAGTCACGCAAAGTATTTTTATTATCTTATATTCACCAAATTGATTTTTTCAAATAGTGAATTCGAATTAAAGTCCCATCAAATGGAGTGTCCGTATCAAATGTTATCTGATCCAGTATTGAGTGCGTATTTTTCCAATAGTAGCAAAACAAATATGGCACAACCTCGGAGGCTACTTCTATCTTCTCGGTGTTAGCCGATGACTGGGCGAGAGTTCACCTGAGCTAAGGCAGCCAGTTGGGTCTTCTGGGCGTCGTCAAAGGCCCAGTACACCTTGCTAAGTGCCTTTGCCTGGCTAAGTGCCACCACACCTGGAAGAGAAAAAGTTTGTAAATGACTGCCAGTCCAAAGTCGATAGGACAGATTTGGTGGGTTGATATTTTGAACACTGCTCACCAGTTCATGAAATGTCATTTTCATCTGCAGCCACAATGGTGCGCCGCAACCGTGAAAATAAATGAAAATAGACTTTGGCATACACAGTGATACCTGATAACCTTTTAGAAAGCAAACCTCAAGCATGTAATACTTGTATCAAAATTATTATACAATATACTAATTAAAATGTGATGATAATACTGTGATAACAAAATAAAAAGTGCACATTTGAAGTTAAAATAACATTCATATGAAGTAACCAAAGGGGGATACGAAAACACACCTTGAGAGGTGAGACCCTTTTCACATTGAACGTGGTACATTGCGAAATGAAGTATCACCCATACCCACCCCACACCCCACCCCCCGTAGCGCAATTACACGTCAAAACCAGTCAAACTGGTGCTGTTAAAAACCATAACGTTCCTTGTGAATGCGGTCTCAGGGAGCGTTCACAATGTAATTATCGTACTAGGTAGTTCGAACTAACTCCGCGGGGACTTTCGTTGGACGCAATCAGATCAAAATATTAACACGCCTCCTGGCGCTCAGTTGGGTACAAGAACGTTGATGACTAATACGAGTAAGTTGAAAACAAGAGAAGGCGCGTTAATCTGTTAACCCAACTGAATTCAGTGAGAGTCCCAGCAGAGAACTACTTAGTACGACAGTTTCAATGTGAACGCACCTTATCCCTTATACTGCTTTATCTGAGACAAGAATCGAACCACTGCCACGAACACATACATCCTTAGACTGGGCTCCCATGCCTAGATCAACTTAACCGGCTTAAATGCCTGTCACGCTTACCGAATCAGTTAGAAAGTAAAGATAAACACCCCCTAGCAGCTTTACTGGGCGTGACACACAATTAAGCCGGTTAAGTTGATAGCATTTTAGTGAGACTCTCCATGGAGATAGATCGATCCAAATATCTGTGGGAATGGTCCCTTACCTTCGTGGCGGCTGAGTGTTTCAGCCCACTGTACAATCCTGTCCTCCCTAGCCTTGTCTCCGTCCTTCAGCTTCCAGATCTCTGCCAGGATTTTGTCGTGGATCTCCAGGATGGCCTTCATGTCCTTGGTCTCCTCCAGGGTGGCGTTGTAAATGACCTGAATAGCGAGAACAGGAGTTTGGAGAATGTGGATGGTATTTTGGGAGGTGCTAAAATCACAGTTGTTGTGGATTTGTGGATGATGTATTGTTATGTGGCTATGTAAAGTAAGTTTGCCATCGAAAATTAAGGTTGTTCATACATTTGTAACCTTCTTTGTGTTGTTTTGAGTGCCTTACCTGTATAGTTGTTATTGCGTATTTTCAAATTTGCGTTGATGTATATTTGTTAGCAGACGTAGATTTTCTTTGCTGTGGAAAGGATCTTACGACCGAATATTAAACAATCTTCATTATGTTTTTAATAATTTAGTTCATATATACAATGATTTAGAAGAATCGGGGAACATCCACAGAATTAATGTACAAGTCTAAAAAATATTAAAACGTAGATTTCCCTGGGTGTGTTAAAGATTAAAGATTCTTACGAACAAATATTTTTAAATATATAGTGGTATGAAAAACAGGAGGTTTAATTTACAAATCTTTAAATATCTATTAAAACATGTCCATTTGACATACCCTTTTCTGTTCCTCTGTGCAAATATCTAGAAACTTTTTGAACGCGTCCCCCCTCAGTCCTGCCGCCTGGCCGATCCCAGAGTCGATCTTACTGTACGAACGGAAAGTGGCGAACCCGAAGTAATTAGCATATCGGGCAAGTTCGGTCCACTTCGCCTGTTCCATGGTCGACGTGGCAAAGGTCATGGCTTTGGCGCTAAGATCACGGAGATTACCGGCGTGAGATGCGTCGCCGCTATGGGGACCCAGTAAGTCGCCGTGACTGTTGCTGGACGTGGTCTCGTTGTATGCGTACTCGCCCGTGCGGACTGGGAGAAGTAAAGCCCGTTGAGAATCAGTCATGCTGTTTAGCACGGCAACCATTGCTACGGCCTGGTCGTACCCGAGTTTACCTGGAAGAGATTGTAAGGCTTGGGGCTTGTTTCCATGGCCAATTGGTACTGTTTCAGAGACAGTGTATGTACCACATGTATACTAAATTTCTCAGAGATATGTATGTTCCAGCTCACCGGTGATTTTTACTCACAAGTGATTTTGTATATGATACTTTGCTTTTTTTTCTGATTCGAAGATGAATTGGTCGTTTGCATGAGGATGTAGAATTATCATTACCCATTTCGATCGCAACTTTTGTGCAATAGCGTTTACTGGTGGTGTAAATATGAAAACCATAATAAGGAAAACCATAATTAGCAAATTCAACTCACCCTCCCAATAACCGGCCGTGGCAGTTTGGTTCAGGATCAAATTTTCGTCAATCTTGGCGCCCTTGGACTGTTTGAGTTTGTACAGCTCTTCAATGGCGATGTTTCTGGCGGTCATGTAATTAGCATCCATAGGTGCTTCTCTTTCCACAGCGTCCCAGAGAATCTGGCGCTGGTCTCGAGTCAGAATATCGAGGAAGGTGAGACCCACGTCGGCGCGAAGAGTCGCGGAAGACGCCAGATTGCTTCCTTTCCCGCCACGGTCAGCGTATCGGTAGTATCCGAAGGCGAAATAGTTGCCGACCTTGCCCTTGGGAAGGAATTGGATCTCGCGCAGCTGGAATGTCAGCCATGACACACCACGTGACGCCAAGGTTTGCATGAGGTCAACGTTCGAGAGAGTGAGGTTGCCACCAATGCTGAACTGTGGAGATTTGTCAATCCCACCAAGCTTGGATGCTTGAAAACAAATAGGCTTTTGGTCAACATCTCCCCCAATTATTAGTTTAATTAATAGTGTAATGATAAGATAAGTGTCGCAGTAAAAATTCTTACATGCACCCTTTTGCTTTTTAAATCAAACATAGTACACTAAAACTTACAATTGAATTAGGATATTCCCAATGACTAGCCAATCTTCAAAAACACTATGTTCTTTCTCATACTCCGCAAAGAATATGTGAAATAGGAGTAAATATCAATTTGTAATATCCGTCCGAAAGCACTATGAAGGAGGCCTTGAGGAAGCATATTATAAAGCCTCAATAGGGTTGGACGATGTAAACCGAATTCAATGGAATTACCTCCTGAACCCTTGCCTCCGGTTCCTTTTCCGCCTCCTTTGCCGCCTTGGCCCTTGCCGCCTAGTCTCCCGCCAGCTGTGAGGGCGAGACCAACGATAACGAGAACTAGGGTAAATGTCGGTTGCATTTTGTTTGTTTTAAACATATATCAAGGATCTGAAAATATAACGTAAAAGTTATGTATTGTGGATATGTATCTTTATCTCTCATTTAAGATTAGCTTTTCATTTCTAAAATACATGCATGTATCTCATAAAACAACCTTTCAAAATTCATATTACGATGTTACAACATTAAAGACCTAATTTCGTAAAAAAATACACTCAATTTTTGTACAGAAAGTTATAATCATCACAATTTTAGTTATATATATCGTTAATTTAAAAAGAAAGTTTCATGACTGCTCCCAAACTCTGCAATATACAATTAACTGTATCTAATACCATTGATGTAACTGTTACCCCAACCTACAATGCAATTCCCGGCAGGTGCTCTGTCAGTGTCTGGTATGGTGTGTAGACCGCAGTATAAATGTCCTCGCCACATGGCGTAGGCACACGCGCAGAGAGGCCATTTCACACGCTGCCTACGTCGTTGCTATATCAACCGACCCACGTACACTGCTCGCAAGGTATAAAGGACTAAAAAGATTATCAGCACAGGCGGACCTGGGTTTCCACTGGGCAAAATCTGGAACGATCCACGTTCACTCCTTGGTCGGTCATGTTTACAAGGGATTGAGTCAATTTATGCATATGTTAACAGTGTAATTTTAGCAACAACCAGATCTCCCTGTTTCAGAGTCTACTTGATGAACTAGACGACATCCCTACCTGGGGAGCATCGGCATTGCCTTGGGTTGTGTCCTTGGTTCGTACAGTACTTGTATACCACAATATGACACAGTGTAAACGTGGGTACGTCCAGGTCTTCTTTCAAACTCCTACGTCAAGGTCTTCTAGACGCCTTTGGGCAGTGTAGAGGAGGGGATAAGTCCTTATTTGAATTATTTGGTGTATTTAATATCAAACGTCATAATATAATCTCATATATATCTTAATTAGTAGGTGGACATGGGCTTGTCATACTGTATTTCCGTAGTACTTTTTAAAACTGAAGAAAGAGACTACGAGATGGAAACTCATTTATACCGAATTTGTCCTTTGCGCATTTAATTCTGTCCAAGGACAGAGGATACTAATGCGTATATTTTAGTAGCGTAATTAGCGCTATTGCTTCTTGGATGAAGGGTACAAATACTCTTTGAGTAGTGCTGGGATTGTATTAATACGTTCACTCAGGTACAAACATTGTGTAAAACATAGACTCAAGAAGGTTTGTTCTATTAGGACTGGGTAGCAGACCCCATTGTAATTCTTTACATCAAATAAATGTAATGTTAGTAAGTGACAGCATGCAGCGAATAAGAGCGGGGAGTGTTTTGTAGTGTTACTTTAGTTGATTGACACGACCTTATTGTACTTAAGCGAAGAATGTAATGTAGACGGGGAGAACGATATAAGAGGTTGAACGGAGAGGAACAAACTGTAGATAGCGTAGTTAGAAAGCGATAATAAAGCATATGGAAAAACATGGAATTGTTTAGTTGTTACCTCGCGCCACCAAGACAAAGTCAGTAGCGTCGTCACATAGATCACAATCCTCTAAATAAATCTCTCTTTGGGGCGTTTGTTTTTTCTCTATTTTTTTACGAAAAAAATCTATTCACATTTCTCAGTATATCATCCATGTAGCTTTCTAAAACGCAGTTCCTTGCATCCGGAAAACAACATTAACAGAGAACTATCAACAGTGCATTGCTCCTTTTATTATTTACGGGCCAGTGTACATAAACAGCCTTGTTTACGTCCAGGAACGAATCTGGATACCGAGTCGAAATAATGTCAAGTTAGCCAGGTTCAACAACTAACATTCACTGCATGATTTATTGACACTTCAGATCAAGGTTTAGTTGTTGGACAGTCAATGCAATTCTTAACCGGGTTAAATAATTAAAGAAATGACCTTTCATGCAGTTATTCCTTACGCTGTATGAAGGTAATATTTGCAAGGCGGTTTAAATGACTCTAGTTGCAAATAATAACCTACAAACTGGTATTACTCAGGGGGGCGTTAATGCACTTTTGTCTCTCGCAGCCAAGCCGCTCTGAATGGTGAAGCCAGCAATATGTAAAGCAAGACGTGCTTTTGAGACGCGTTTTCAGGCATTTAGACTGTCATAGTGATGCAAGACACATATCTTTGCTATTATATGTCGTTTGGCCATTTCCTTTGAGCTATATTTAACAATAAAAACTTCATAGGCCCGCATGTATACAGCATATGAAATAATGCGGTTATTGCCCTCTTCCTCTCCCCTAGAAAGTGAAGGCACGTGTACCCTCACATTCTGAACACACTGTATGCTGGCATTGTTGGGCTGTATCGTTGATGTTCTTCACACACTGAAAGCAGCAGAAACAAGGCGCACACATACTGCAGAGCCACAAGCACAGTCTGTTTAAGTTAAAGCACTTAAGCTTGGCACACATGCTGGTAAGTCTTAGATTAAGCAGTCGGGTTATTTTATACCAGAGACTGTGTGAAATTAAGTTATTTGACCCTGTGAACAGCAACACCGCAAGTCAGCTGTTCAGTACTGTTTATAATTTAAAAGGGTCAAGGACGAAGGAATGCATGAAAACTATGATGCATGATGGTGGTAGCTAAATGTTGTAAATCATAAATGGTTTAAAAACTGTAGAGAACAATTTTGTTCACTTTGCTGCTTTACTAAACGGAAGAACTAGACATAAACATGCATTCATGTTGTACATCTGGAAGATGAGATATTTTCTCAAATAAATGAGGGTATTTCGGTGCTAAACGCTGAAAACGTACGCATTGCGGTTGTAAAATCGCGTTTACAGATGAAACGTTTTTAGTGACACCAAGGCGCTGAGTTCATCTCCACGCACTCATAACCTCTGCATATATCAGCGTCTTAGTACTCATTCCCAATGAAAGTACCGTTTTAAGTAGTACAGATCGATCTAACCAACTCTGCTGGAACTCTCGCTGAATGCAATCAGGTTAGCAGATTTACACGTCTCCTCCTGTGGGGTCAGTTCTTTGGTAATCCGAAGGGTCCGGTATTCCGTAAAAGTTTATTGATGCGACAGCTGCATCAGTTGTGTAATTCAGCGAGAATCCGTGCAGAGTTGGGTCGACTCGCGTAGACCTATAGTATCTTTAGGAATGGAGTCTTAAGTAAATACTTCCAGCGTCATCTTCAGCATGCATGCCCACATTGTGGATTAAGCAGAAGGATTAAGGTCATGCCCTGGATGTGGTGTTAAGGAGAAAAGGAAGGCACAGCGTTTTTATCTTATTTAGTAAAAAGTCCTTTCTCTCCGCGTCCTGTCAGTTTAGACCAGTTCACCCGAAAGCTTGTCTCTTCTGTTAGTAAGCGCACCCTAGGAAATGCGGTACTCGGTATGGAGAATATGAGGCTTTCTATGTCTTGTCAATATCAAAACATAGACATCTCACTGGGCCTGTCAATCAGGTCCCAACCTGACCCTCAGTAGGTCTGTTCACACAGGACTGCTTTAGACCGAGTGAAAACACAAGCACCTGTATCTCTCAATCATCGTCGAGAATCCAAACCCCCATATTTGCGGAAGACCTCATAAATCTCATCTATTAGGTACGTATTCCACAATTACAGCGCATTCACAACAGCGGACTAACAGATCCGCGGATCAAATATGGCGACCCACTAAAAAGCTTGCCTCTTAATTCCCGATTAGACACTTAATTTAACAGATGCCCCCTGGGGATTACGCAACACACATTCAAGTGGGTCGGCCATACTTGATCCGCGGATCTGTAAGTCCGCAGTTCTGAATGCACTCTTGTTCTCACTCAAACCATGGGTCTTGGAATAGATCAATCTTGGAGGCCATATTCCTATTTATCTTCCTGTATATTAGGCCGTAAATGATTCATGAGATTTTTCAGTCGTAAATTTGTTGTTTTATGGTCTATTTCGATGTACTGAAAACAACCCAGTTAATGGTAGGTGGTGTAATCTTGTTACCGGCGCAAATCTCTGACATCAGAAAGGGAAATACAGGGTTGTTAAGCCAGAAATAGAAGGACAATTCATTGTGTGTTCAGACACGATAGGACAAAGGTGACCTTGATCAGGGATAGTAGGCGAGTGCGAGTTCAGTCAAGAAATAAAAGGACAAGGTATGTTCAGATCAGGAGTGTAAGACAAAATTCAGAACAAGTTGATCCGCGGACTAACAGATCCGCGTACTTAATATGACTTTAAAGCAGCGCCGACTAATTCCATGATGGCCTCCCCGCCTCCACACGCGCCGTCGCTGCAAGGGCCTTGCTTTTAAGTCATTATTTAATTAGTCACAATAGCTTTTACGTTTAGTCGGCCATTTTTAGTCGGCGGATCAGTTAGTCCGGGGATCATATGTTCTGAATGCGCGCTAAGATCAAGGTGAGTTCAGACCAGGAATGTAAGGTCAAAGTGTGTTCAGACCAGGAATGCAAGGTGGTGTGTTCAGACGAGGAATATGAGGTCAACGTGTGTTCAGACGAGGAATATTAGGTCAACGTGTGTTAAGACGGGTATCAACTTTGTGCCCGACTGTGCTGATTGACCAATAATGGTTTTGACCGCCTCCGCTGCCAGTTTCCTGGCACTGTTGTCCAAAACCTGGCCTGTCTGGGTTTATGTAGTTTTTACACTTACCGTAGTGGTTGGCATTACAAATATTATCGATCATTTAATTGATTATTAATGATCCACGCATCAATCCGGCATGCGGTGCTATTCTGTAACTGATTTGTCAGGCAATATGGTTATTTAGTCTCATATAGGTAAATATGTCTCTATTTTAGAGACCAGCTGAGTGATGAAATGAATTTCATGCAAACATTCAACCCTACAGAAGCAGAAAGAGTGTATAGAATTACATGTAGCCAGAGACATATCTGTGAATATCAAATGAAATATTTGGAGGCTAGTATACACAGATTCTGGTGCCTTCAGACGCACTCTAAATGCAGACTAACTGAGACGGGTTAGACACACGGATCGTGGTACTAAAGAAGAAGAATCGAACTCAGTCAGTTCGCACGTTTTTGTAATGTTTACATGTCTGTCAGCGTTGTTATAAAATAAAGACCGACACAGTAGTTAGGGTATGATTTAGCAACTGTAAACAGGTCGTAGTTCGAAGAGCCAAATCATGCGACGAACGAATATGATACGGCTAAATGTCACGCGGTGTAAGCACTTAGACTCTGAAGTCGGCTTTCACGATCTATTTCAAGCATCAAGTGGTTTATTGTCATTAAATCAACTGGAAACCGTTTAAGGGACTTTGGGATTTTGGCAAGCTAATAGAAGGCGCACGCGCCATGAGGGCAATGACACCAAGTTAAGTGCCGATTGACGCGCAAGTGTTTTGTAGTCCCAACGTTGAGTACAATGGCAGCCGCAGGGCCCAAGCAAATTGATATGCTATTATCACTGCTTTAAAGGAAATAACATCTTGTCTTGATGCTGCTTTGATTGCCTCTGGACCTTACGTGCCCTCAGGTGAAAGAGAAACTGAAAATGTGTAGAGAGGATATTGCATTTTATCTTGGATACAACGAATCCTGACCCTGCACATTTTTTTTGTAACAAATGATTGTAATTTTAAAAAAGACATTAAGATTATGTCTGTTGCAATAACAAGCCTGTTTATTCATCTCGCGAGCTGCAAAACCAAAACCAAAACGAAACCAAAATAAAACTCCCCAAAACCTAAATGTTGTTTACTTAATGTGCTGTCCCACGATATTGTAATATTATCACCAACAGACAAAACGAACCAACGTGAACTCTGATCCAAGTTGAAGGGGACGGCAGTGTCGCAGGGTTAGTACCATAGCGCGCAGTGATAGGAGAAAGGGACACACACACACACACACACGCACACACACACACACGGCGCTTGCTGACTCTTTTAAAAGCGTATCTGAAATTTAAAGAAATATTTCTGGCTGGCGTCTGGGGAGGCATCATGCTGTATATTAACTATTATTTGGTTGTCGCGGTCTGGTTCTTTGATGAAGTTGGAAAATCAGTCAATTAAGGCTTAAGTGCAAATTCATTGTTGAGGCGACAGGATGTAATATAACGCCTGTCAGATGCTTTTTGTATGCGCTGGGTGGGGTTTGACAGAGCATCATTATTTCATTACGTATTCTGTCTATTCGCGGTATTCTCTTTGGCAAAACAATAACATATGTTTTATTTAATTTGTAGACAAATCCATCTATTGAAAGGAGTAGGCTTGTAGTGTTATTAAGTTATGTCATTTGGGTTGATTGGCAGTGTTGTGATCATTTGAGGGACTTTGGTCTCTTTAATCAACAGTCAATTGTGAAGTAAATGTGCAACTTTTTCTCTAATTTACCGATATTACTTTATTTTCTGTATTTATTAACGGCCTCAAATATTATGTAGCAACAAAGCAACACGCTGCAATTTATTAATGTCTATCCTCTTATTGTCACTGTTATCTACTTTGAAGTATTGTGCATCGATCAAACAATGGTATTAACGACGTTTGATTTTAATTGAAAAAAAGTTAAATTTAGCCGAGAAACCACCTTGCGCACAAGACGCTCAGCTGGTCCTTGATTCATGGTTCGTGCGACGGGAGCGATCCTTACTGAACAAGCTGGTACTGTGTGGATATATACATGTTGCATCGCCTTCTTTTTATCGCATACCATTTTTGTAACAGTCTGTAAACCAGCGCTGGCTTGGCACAAGAACCTTTTATGAAATGCATAAATCTGTTGTTGACTGCGTTGCTAACAATGCCAACTGAAACATTTAGTCAACAGAATCGATACTCAGAATGGGTCTAGATGATGTATAAATGGGTATACCAAGCTCAAAAAGTACGTGGATTACGTATAAATGCGTAGAGATGCTAAGTCTACTAGATAGAGTAGATCACAGGCAAGCTCGTCACATTTTGTTATTTTCAACCGACGCATGTTTGATATTTCAAAAAAAAAAAAAAAAAAAAAAAAAAAAAAAAAAAAAAAAAAATCCTGTTTTAAAGTACTTGGCGTGCAGAGCTCTCTTTACTCGCATGTTGGTCAAGGTGTTTTCTTGGAATTACTAATAGGAGGTTTGTGGGGGACACAAGAGTGGGCGTATTCTAAGAAATCCAGTGTACATGAGTTTTGCGTTTCTTAGTAACCTGATGTCTTTAAAGTATTGACGGTAGCTTTATTTAGATAGTATATTGTTTAATGATGGCCACATTTTTCTTCTTTTTTGATTTTGATTGATTCGTTGTCTTATTAATAATGGTTCCTAGTGCCCACAGTGTACTGTTAAGTCAGTTTGCAAGTTGTGCGCAGACGACAGCTACAGCTATGCTGTTTTTAAAGAAAAAAAAATTCCCACGTGAAATGGCTTAGAGAAATCTGCAAAACATACGCTGTATAAATATCAATCTCAATATCCGTGTAGAAGGCAGGATGACCCGTAGACAAACCATTTTTGTTTAGAAATGGCGTTGGTTTTATGACGTACGTGAAAGAAGAACGCGCAGTTTCGCTGCCCGATTACATAACATGAACTTTAAAAAAAAAACGTGGACATATTTTGTTAACATGTGCTCAACACATTTCATCAGTCCATTTGCTTACGGCGCTATGTTGATTAAGAAATATAATACTGCCTTGTGAGCAGACGACCATATTAAACTTTATTGTTTTTCAACCTTCATTGCAACTTTCCCAATCTATAAATCTTAGAAATAGAGTTATTTGGCAATAAACGTTCAGCTTGCCCTAATCCGAATCACTTTTCGGTCTATCAAGAGTCCAGACAGACATCGATAACTAGTGTCAATAACAGAGGGACGCGTACATTTATATGAAAGACATGGGTCACAGGTTGGATCCTAAGCCTATTACGTCACTATTACGTCACGGTTGTTTTAACTCTTGATGATCCCATATCCTGTAACGGTTAATTTGGCCCAACCTTTGCTTTTTTTAATTAAGTCTATTTCTCATGAAAAATAGAACTATTTTTTCGCTACTGTGTGCACTTTTATTTTTCCACGATTTAATTTCCGGTTTGCCGTGTTCCTTTAACATGAAATCCTTGTGTAGATCACCTTCAATGAACCCGTGACACCCAGTGACTAAAATGTGGTTTCTATTATTTTTAATATCTGCACTCGGGCCTGGGGTTTCTGTATCCTCTACCAGGACATAACTAGTATGCGGGTCAAATATTGCAACTCACCAAAAGTTTACCGTTTTATCTGCTAATATAGACACTGAATTGATTCCCCGTGGGGAAGTATTCAAATGGGTCGGCCATATTTGACCCTCGGACTAGTAAGTCCACCGCTCTGAATGCGGTCATACACAGATTTGTCTCTGGTGTATTCTTTACAATTTTTTCTGCTGTCCAGTGAGAATTTTTGCATGGAATAAATGTCATCACTCAGTTGGTCTTTAGTATAAATATCTTTTATATTTATCTTAGCAAGCTGGTCGCAATAGTCCATCATTAAAAGTATGTGCAACAACATGTAAATTTTTATATCCTCGGTGAATCAGCAATTAGTTCCTAAAGGAAGATTAAATGCAGTAATATGTTGAGTTAAAGAACGGCACAATCGTAATAGCCACCGATACTATATTCTTATTTGAAAGTCTCGCAAGTCCAGTTTACACTCCCGAGTTTGTATACACTCTGAGCGCATTTAAAACAGATGATGCGCGGACTTACTGATCCATGGACAAAATATGGCCGACCCAACAGAAAACCAAGCCTCTTATTCCCCTGATGGTCACAACGTCTCCACAAGCGCCATTAAAGGGATTAAATCTCGCCTCTGATGTTTAATTAACAGACCCCTGCAGCTACGGCGCGTGACGGCGGGTGCGGAGGCGGGGAGACCAGGGCATTAGCGGCATCACTTTTATGTGGGTCGGCCATATTTGATCCGCGGATCTGTTAGCCTGCGGACCATCTGATGTGAATGCGCTCTCTGAGGTTGGAGAGGAATTTACTGCTTAGCGAGGTTTTATGAAACTGGACATCATCGTTTGAGTCCGTTGTCATGAACTTTCCTCGTGAACACCATAAAAGGAAAAGGTTGTTTCTTGTTTTTTCTCTAGCAAACTTTAAACTAAAATACAGCTCGTTTTCTAAAAACCAACATGATTAGATTATTTTTCTTGTTACTGTAGTTGTAATAATAAAAAATTTTATCATTATTTTACTGTGTAATGCGATTCAACTTTTTACACCCTCCTTTGGCAAAACCTGCCTGAAAAATAATATTGAATACTGAGTACTGTTTGTATTGTTTCATACATTTTTTTCTCCAACCATTATTATTGATTTAGTCGGCGTATCTGCTTACAAACCTATTTAAAAGCAACCCGATTCCCGATGTATCGATTTGGCACTTTTCGGGGGAAAGTTTTGCGTGTAAAGGGAGATATGATATTTTACATTTAATGAGTTTGCACCACAAGGTAACAGAATAGTTATCACATAAACCGTTTTTTTTTACTTTCAAGACATACACTGCACGTTAGAGTTTTATATACCAGGCATTGATTTTCCTGGCAAATTTCAACAATTCCCCCGCAATCAACAAGGAATATCTTATCGGAAACTGTTGCGAAAAATTACGATCTAAAACCCCGTTTTCTAGTTGTAAATTTCAATTTTTGCCAGTCTTCATCTTCATTACGAGTATACTGCTAAGTTAGAAATAAAGTTTGTTAAATTTGGGATACCTAGTACCAACAGATAATATATATTTACACCGATATTTATCCCAACTGTGAATATAAAATAACGTCCTCGTGTTGGAAAACATGATTTCGCTTAATGGAGATTGATCGAAAAAACACACTTAATCACATTTAGTACAAATACTTATATCTGATCATCTACATAATCGGCGGAATGGGCAAATATTGTATACAATGCACAAAACACGACAGGTTGAATGTGAAATAGAAAGCTCCTTTGAACAGAGAATAAAGAGCGGTGCATCCCTTTCTTCATGGTACCCTGAGTGTGTTGTAATCTTGTTTACAGCACGTGGCACGCGCCCGTCCTCGTGCAATAAACAAGTTGCATGTGACTGTGAGTGTATGACTGCTAGTGAGTCATGAACACAAATCACTACATCCATTCATTCTGGACTGTGTCCTGCAATACGACCAGTAAACTGGTACCTTCCGCCTATCGCATGTGGGTTCTGGCCATTGTGGCTGCTGAAGACGTGCCCCCGTGACTCATTACCATAAAACTCCGGCTTGTTTTGCGTTTTCTTTTTTTTTTTGCGACACCCTACTGAAAAGACTTGATGGAAATCTTGATGGAAATCTGCGACAAATTATCTGTATCAAGTTTGAGATAATACACTGTCACTCTTGCGATGAACACACACCAGGAGTCCGCGAGATGTGATCAAGACAAATACCGCGAGAGGGTGGCGGTGTATTATTTGACATATATTCCCAGAGAAAGTACCTGTATTTCACCGAAAAACCCCTAAAATACCCCTAAAACCGAATAAAGCGTGTATCGCCACAGTCACATAACATTTCAAGGTGTCGTGATATCAGCTTTCTACTTTCTGCCTATGATGCCACTATAAACCACGAAGACGGCATGCTTCAAGAAGTGTACCGATACCCTTGGCTTTGCCCTCTACTCGTATTCGACATATACATGTATGTTTACTATGTGCCCCTGTGAGAGAGACACAGTGTGAGTAATGACTGACTGACCCCTGTACAAGCCACTAATGACCACTGACCGATAATGCAGTTGACTTAGCACACAAATAGTCAGATTAATCGGTAGCAGGCATTGGAGCCGTGCATTAATATTGTATTCAATGCACTACAGGGTGGGATTGACTTCCAGGAAAGAAGATAAGAGAGTGGATGTCTTAAAACTATTGAATGAGCCCAAAATACATCCCACCTTTCTTCTTTACTCGTCAGCATGTCATTTTATTAAAATGCTGGCGTTGAACAGTACTTTGGAAATAACAGAAGGCGTGTTAATTTGTTAAACTGATTGCATTCAGCGAGAGTCCCCGAGGAGTAGGATCGGTCTACTTAGACCGATAGTTTCATTGGTAATCAGTACTGATGTTATCATAAGTGTAGTAAAGTCCATATTTGTCCAAACGCGGGGAGGGGGGCAGGTAAATGAGGGGGAAGGTCGGCAATTGAAACGAGCCGCCCAAATGGCGTTTTAGAAGCCTATTCTGAATCAATACATCGTTAAAAACTGTGGCTAAAAAAGCGACCTGAATAGCCGTATGGTCGGAATGCAGGACAGCTTCTTAAAAAATGGTTAGTTGAAGGGTTATATAGAGAGACTAATTTCCGTGGAAATTTCAGCGATTCCCTTTGCACTGCCGTGTATAAGTACATAGATGCGTATGACCTGCAAGAGTTTTGAATCCAAATGAGCGATCAAAGGAAACGGACTATAGCTATGCCGTTGGGTCCAACTTTTGTAGTATAAGTGTGGTGATAATGCTCACATCTACACTTAGTTTTCCTGCAACATTGAGGTGCATCTTATGTACACCATTGGGTTTCTTAGCATTTATTTTCGACACTCAAAAATATAGGCAGTTCAAGTGTTTAGCTAGACCACTGCATACGCACGCACACACAGGCACACACACACACACACACACACACACACACACGTGTACTTGAAGCAGTGGAGTAAGGGGCATTTAAACTAAGCAATGAGCTGGTAACCCCCCCCCCCCCCACACACACACACATACACACAGAAAAAAAATTAACAAAAACAATCTTTGCCCTATCGTGAGCATTCCTCACTTAATATATTGCTGCAGTGGATCACGGGGTTTCATGCGTCTCTTAACCTTTTGGAAGGAGCTGCAAGTCGTTAATTACGACCTAAATGACCAAGGTCAGTGAAACATGAAAGCATTTTTTAACAGCGATAACTAGACTCGTCTCATTTCGTTTACTTCCCCCATACATAACGGGACACCAAGCAGTTATCTATAGTCTACAAGACCACCACCAATTTTCTCATAATGTCCCTTCTCCATGTTTCTCATCTGTTTAAACTGTAAATCACCCAAATACAAAGCCGCGACCGACCAGTTTAAACTGGTAGGTGTCTATGTAAAATAGTAATCAACAAAATACCAAATTCTAAAGGTCCAAACATTCACTTTTGTGAATACGCATGTACGGTATATGTAGAACAGTCTGTACAGCCGGATGTCTGATATCAAGTCCACGTTAAAAAAGTGTTCCAATTTCTTCCGGATTCTAATTATATGACCCGTGCTGGATGTTCGATGACAGTTTTATTTCTAGCAGACTGCATAGAAACCTGGTTATCAAAGGTTAAAGTTCAAGGACTTGGGGGCCATCTCAACACCACAGAAGACCTGCACATTAAATCCAATTATTCCTAGCCTAGTTATTTTTTAAAACCATCCCAATTCAATAAAGTTGGTAATTGGGTTAATTAAAGGACCTAAGGAGTTTCTCGTCACCCAAAGGGACGGCAATTAAGACATTAATATTGTGTGTGTTAACCGGTGAGAGGTTCTGTGCGTTTCCCCAGCGTGGTTGAGTATCATTGAATCAATACTTTAAGCTTCTTGGTTGATATGTGACAAGAGCAAGACTTGAGTAAGCAGCTAGCATTTGTTTCTCAGGTCTCGAACATCGGCGAATGCACCTGTACAGTACGTGCAGTGTATACAGCTAGCTTATATGTTTGTCCTTATGTGTGTTTTTCATGCAGGGAAATATAATCGTCAAAAATTCATGTGACCCCCTGTGAAGTCAAGTGAAACCATCACATGTTGGTGAGGCGACAGACAAAGCATATACACGGTCTAGCGTGTGACGCTTTGCTTACCGGTGACTGCGCCGTTCTTACGTATAATTCAGCTCTTTGAACTTTTATAGAAACTCCGAGCGTGATAAGCAGAGAGGCAGTAGGACTAAAATGCAGGGATGAGGCTGGCGGTTTTCGGTTAAGAAGAGAAAGAGGGACAGAAAGAGAGAGAGAGCGAGAGCTGGGCGCCAGGGACTACACATAAGTAGCTATTGAGACGCCAGCGGCTTCATCTGATAACGTTCAGCTCAAACCAGAGGGCAGCCCCAGACGAGTCCAAACCAGGTAAGTCAATACGCTAACTCTTCACAAAATATCACCAGTGCACGTTTATTGAAATCCTCAAATTTTGCACTAGATTTCAGTCCTGCTGATTTCTTATTTGACACAAAAGTAAAACACGGTCTGTGTTAGAATATACTGTATGCACGTTGTAACCAAGGGCAAGAGTTATTTCATGCATAGCCCGCTTGCCGTTGTTCATGATGACTTGCTATCACGGGGCTGTCGAATTAAACCCGCATTTTAATCCACGATCATGATTTGAGTCGCTAGTCTAGTAGCTGGATGCTGCGTTATATGGCGAAAGCTCGTAACGTTATTAATAATTGTTTTATGGCATACACAAAAAATATTCAGACAGCGAATCATTATAATGGTGTTTATAGGGAAGAAGGTTTTTTTTGTAAGAGGAAAATGCAGTGACAAACCAACTTTTCAGTATGTCACGCTCATTTCTGAATTTACATACAATTCTACTAGCTTTGAAAGAGAAAGCATCAAGGTACATTTTATAATTAAAACGTACTATAGCCCTAGAACTGCTTCTGTTTGTTATGCGAACACATATAACATAGTGACTATATTGGTTTTATATGTCTCGTTGTTTTCAACATTCCATATTTTGCTAACGTTATGGGCCCGTGGTCTAACCTGGTTATTATTGGGTTATGATAACTTATGAGGACACTCTTTCATTGCACTGTATCATTTACTGGGTGGAACAGTGTCATATAGGCAATTTTTTGTCACAAATGACATGATGTGCTTACCTGTCCCTGTAAAAAGACGTCCCGCATTTTTTTCACAACAATAAGGCTATGACTTAAGGGTATGTGAGTACAAGGGTCGTATAGGGAGAGCTTTGACCTCACTCTCGCACTAACTCACAATAATGCCCGCCACTGCACCCTCTCTCTATATCTCCTTGTATCCCCGCGCTCTTTGATAGAGTACAATGCAAATTTCTCTCTCTCTCTCTCTCTCTCTCATAGCGTGGCAACCGACCGTCAATTTACTGTACAATCCACATTAGTCTGATTGATCCGCAGTGTTTCATGGAATTATTCCCCCAACAACTTTACATATGTATTATTCATGCATGCTATTATTTTCAGTTCTACTTTATAAACCTTCAAAATGTCAAAGTTTCGTTAAATGTTCCTGCACAAGCAATATGTGTATATGTGTTGATGGTCGGCACGGTTTCTCTTACTTTCTTGTTGGAGTATGTGTGGTTGTAGAGAAAAGGTATCTTTGGCTGGTAATATAGTCACGGGTTTCTGCTATTTTCTCATGTATGTGAGACTTGGTTTGTAAGAAGGTCCCCGTGGCGCAGTACGTGCGGTGGACTGAAAGTGGTTGATGCATTGCAATGGGGATTCACGCGGTACACAATTCATTATACCGACCCTTGGTAGGTTAAGAGTGGTTTTAATCGGCTACATTGGTGCGCTTTCGGAACAAGTTGATCCGCGGATCAAATATGGCCGACCCACTTGAAAGCGATGCCGCCTATTTCCCTAATGGACTCCCCGCCTCCCAGACACGCCATCCCTCCAGGGGCACAGCAATAGAATCTCGACTCCACTTTGACGCAATTCGCTCTTATGATGATATTTGCCTTGTTTTCTACGTCTCATCAAAGTGGAGCCAAGATTTAACTGCTGTGCCCCTGTAGGGACGGCACGTGTGGGAGGTGAGGTGTCCATCTAGGGGACTGCAGCTTTGCTTTCAAGGGGGTGGGCCATATTTGGCCTGCGGATCAGTTTGTCCACAGATCAAATTGTTCTGAATGGGCCCAAAGATTGAAAATCGGGCTATAGTAGGGTTGGTATGCTCGTTCAATAAGTCGTGATCAGAAAATTAAAGTACAAATGGCCTTCATCGGACGTTGCACTATGAACTTGATGTCTTTCCATTCACCCCCGAAAAGCGGTCAGACAATGCCCGGTAGTAATTGGTTGTTATCTGCATTGTCTGCTTTCACTACAAGGGTCAAACTGTTGTCGCGTGAGTCACGATCGCCCGGGTGAAGATCGAACACGAAGGTGGAGGTGTTGAACCGGGGGTGGGATGTCTCTGGCGATCTCCTTCGTATCTTTTAGCGCACCCTAGGTGTGGCTGTGTGTGTACTAGTAGGGGGAGCGGCGGTTGGAAAGAGGGTCTGATGCTTTTAAGAGATGTTGCATGACTCAGCGTTAAATGAACCCACTACAGTAAGGGCGTTCACAGATAGGGGTTAGGGGATTGAAATAGTCATATATCAAGTCAACTTTATCGAAGCGCGTAGTCCCACGTACTTTTATCTTTGCTACTTATAAAGGTCGCTTGGCAAGCACTTAGCAAAATATATAACACTTACTGGTAAATAAACATGCCAATAAAATCAACACCCACTGTAACAAATAAATGTTTATACCAGTGCCTATGTAGAGATCACATCAGATCCTCTTCAATGAATATTCTGTTGACAGAATGCTGAAGGCTGTCAATGAGCCTTCGTTAAAAACATTCAAGATAGTTAATACTCTATTCCTACTTTAGTGTTTCAGAGTTCTTAGAGCGCACCGTTAATTGGCATTATTTCTTCTCTTGTGGGCACGTCTGCATGCCGTATGATAACGGAAGAGCATGTCTCCTTAAGCTTAATGTAGATTTATGACAAGCACGCACTAGTCCATTGTGGTATTTTAATGTGGACGAGTCACATGATTTTCCCATATCTTCCCTCATTTCAAGCAATTTGTACAATGTATTAGTTGATCACTGCAGGGAGTGTTTTTGTGATGTGCGTGCGGTATGTTGAGAGAGAGAGAGAGAGAGAGAGAGAGAGAGAGAGAGAGAGAGAATCTCTGTAACTGCGTTTTAATTTATTCTGTCTTTCATTTATTTTCCTAATTAAGAACTATACATGTGTAAACACCCGATAACAAGCTCGATAAAAAACTAACATACAGCAAGCACTGTACATATGCTCAACCCATAGAAACAGAAAACAAATAACAGTATATTTACTTAAATTTTGACAACTTCACAGTGTCAACATATGTGTACAATGTAGTATATTGTACAGCAATCTTACAGGAACCTGTCCCTATCACTGCCTTTCGCTATCACAGGTTCTGAATATCTCTATCGTTGACAAATGTCAAGACATAAGGCGTAGCTTGTTCGCGGGGTTTCTTGTTAGGTCAATGAAAGAGGCTGGTCTACGTGTCTCTTCACCCGATTTTATCAATAAACCAAGATGCAGCGTCCTCCCGTTTGTTTGTTGATGATGCGTAAGAAATGTAGATAAAAAGACCTGGGATCGGCACTTTGGGAGAAAATCAAACCAGCACAGGAAAAAGAGGTTCCGGATAAATTTATCCCTCCAGGATGGTACCCGAATTTCAGGATTTTTTCCACTTAAAAGTGCCTTTGTCCAAAATCGTTATGATCGAAAAGGTCATTTTACTTTAATAAAGGGAAGCGTGTAGTTAATTGTCCGGTGAAACTAGTCGACTGTATGTCTTTCACCTGTTCAACTCTACGCACTTCTTACTTTTGTGGGATTAAAGCTACCCTCTACCAGGGCCACAGATTGACTTTTCACAGGATATTCTCAAATATGTCTTTAGATAAATAGACGGTCATTTTACTATCTCTGACCCTGTAATGAAATCTCTAGGTTGATCACATGGTTGGTAATTGTTTGCATAACTGCTCAGGCACTGACCCAAGCAAAGTCCCCTTGACAGTAATCAAGACAAATAATTGATCTCAATTCAAGCACTTGCTCTTTTGTGACAGATAAAAGTAACCTCTTCGGAATAGCTTGTTACTTCAGATTGAAGTTAACTGAGGCATCTGCTGTAGTAGCGCTTCCATCTGGCCAAAAGTTACAGGGTGGTTTTTTCACTTTTTCCCTATAATAACTGCCACCCTGTGAGAGGATACAGTGTATATTAAAGTCATGCTTTATGTCCTCATACATGTATCTGTTAATGATTTTTTATTTAACTTGGGTCGAATTAGACTACACTTATATATTTCTTAAAGTCAAGAACAGTTTAGGTGGTGCCACCAAGCGGCAGCTGGCTGTAGTGCACTGGATCATCAGGTCTTGGTCGCATTAATTGAAACCGCGCCAAACGTTTGCAATGATTGAAGAAATCCAAAATATCCCATTGGTATATTTAGAAGGGATTCTTCAATAAAGCGCCAATAATTTCATGCACTAATGTTTCACCACTGAATTGTTGCGCTTATCTTTGGGGACCATTGGAATGTCACTGAATAATTGATATATTAAAAGGAGTAATGTGATTAACGCTAAAAGGCCATTGTAACTGAACCTTTGAAGGGAGAGCGCAATGCGTTCGATGGCACAAGGAGAATATCGTGTCATATAGGCGGTATGCCTTCCAATGATAGCGCAGATAATAGTTAGACAAAATTACATCACATTCAACCGCAGTGCCCAAAATGATTTACCTCAGCTCTAATAAAGTGTGTTTTCAATAACTATATCGATCAAACATTGTCTGCGCTCCGCTGGATCAGAATGGGTCATTACTCTACTGCGTTTTGTCTGGCTTTGTTATAAGTAGACACTCAATCTAATGCAACTTCACTTGTCCGGGAATTCGCCTGTCCTTTGAATTGGAAGAGTGCGCATTGGCTACCTGGGCCTGGTGCCCACCTTGTATCGCACCTTGTACCAGTGCGTTGGTAGTTTCCAATGGATTGTCCTGGTTTCTGTTCTCGATGGAAATGGCTAGATCAAGGTGTATAAACAGGGAACTGGTTGTTACTGAAAAGCGTCATTGAATCTTGACTATGGTCACACCTACGGTACCTTGTTGTTAAAAAGTTCATTTGTCAGATACATAATAGTTCGATAACAATGTCGGAATAAAGCGCCCATTCCGTACTTTCTTGAAAAACAGAGTCATTCTCCTTGCACAGTTGAATATTATTGCCTGTGTTGTCTATTTTGATGATATACGCTCTTCTTCCCTATCAATATATGCCGGTATCTCAACCCCCCTTCCCCCTGAAAGGTGTTTTATTAACATTAAGTGATGGTCCTCCAATTTGATCTATACATCGAGGTGTGATAAAACTTGTGAAAGCGATCTTACACGTATGTTAATTTATCTATATGAAAGGTTGCCTCATCTTGACTGAAAATACAATAGCCCACTTGGTAAAAGTGGCGGTGGCCCATTCCCCAAAACACCGAAAGATGCTTACTGCCAGTTTTTATTCTGATAATCATATATGGCTATCATGCAGTCCATCGAGTTAACATGGCATGTTCATAAAAGCTGTTCTATGACAGTGTAATATTAAGTGGAATTCCATAGAATTGTAAAGAATGTTTTTTTGAGATCATTTTATTTTTTAATCTAATACTACCTGTACAATGTATAATAAGCAACAAGGCCATGATGAAGCATTGATCATCTTGTTAATGAAATACCCACGAAAGTATTATAGACAGACCGAGTATGCGTTAGAATTGTAAGCTGAGTAAAGATGCACTGAACTGCATTAAGAGCACCGTCCATTATATCCGTCTAGATTATTAACAATGTGCGGTTAGGGCACAATTTTGGGGCATACATTTCCTTTGTACCAAGTTTATCGTCTGCGATGGTCCCCTTCAACACAACTGTCGCACCCAACGCCTCGCACCTCCTGATCTGGTATAAAGGGGTCATTAAGTGCACGTCGAGGACCCGACTGTCCACTGCGTCCACTGATTTGATATTATCTATAGAGCATACTCATGTACGCCCCCTGCCTTGTGCATCATTTTTCGGGTAAGTCTCTCAAAATACTATAAAGTCGGACAGTAAGACAGACAGACAGGCAGACAAACAGACAGACAGACAGACAGACTGACAAACAGAAAGACATACAGGAAAACAGGCAGGCACGCACGCAGATACAGGGGGAAACCAGACAGCCAGATTGACAGACAGACAGACAGACAGACGGACAGACGGAGAGAGAGGCGAACAGTGAAACGATTGGATGCGTGAACTCAAATACGTGTTGTATTTATTGGTGCGACAACTCATAACAGATATTAAAAATGGCAAAAAAAAAAAAAAAAAAAAAAAGCAGAAAAAAGATAGATAATTCCCTCCTGTTTTATTCAGATCCATTACCGGCGATGAATCCATGTACACCTTCCCCAGGTAGACTGTGCCAATACAGCCACGCAGAAACCATTTGTTGACTTTGTTAAACATTCGAACTAAATCGATACTAAACGTATCCTGAGACATTGTATTGCCTCAGTCGTTCATATTACCAGAAACAAAAGCATATCTAATGTCAGTGTGCCATTTGCGGAGATGCGTGCGCATCCCCTCTCGCAGTTCCAGTGGAGACATTCCCCTTGGAGCCGTGTGAAATGACATTGGTCACTTTGTTGTCATCATTAGCACACATATGGGGTTAAGTGAACTTTAGAGGCATCTTGGTGCATAATTCATGGCAGATCCAGGCTTACGTGGTTCTGGGGTGCAGAGGATCCTTTATTTTCTGCGTTACGCAAGGGACAGCGTTCTCTGTGTTCCACGACAGAAATAATATTATTACTCAGCCTGAAGATAAAACGTCTGATTTCTTCACCAAGGCAGTGAAACATCTCGGCACGTCAAAAACACTTGTTGGAACATAGATGAGGTGAGAAAACTTACCATTAATGGTGATCTTTCTTTTTAATTATCATTTTCTTTTGTCGTGGCTCTTTCGTCTATTTATTTTCTTTTGATTTCACTTTACCGTCTTTAACTTAAAAGGTAAATGACGCTGCACTCGGTTTCACTGACGAACATGTGTATTCAGCGGACAACTTGACGGGTGATTAAACCGAAGAAAATCTGTTAAGTGAAAGAAATATAACGGAACCCCACACATTAAATAATATTTGCAATCACTGGCCGGGGATGTCCATAACCCTGCCATGTTTATTGATGAAGCGGCGTTTTTGACTTAGTGATCGGCAAATTTGCCAGGTGGATGAGGCCATTGATTTATCTCGTGTAAACACAGCTTCTGTAATTTTTCACTCGACGGGCTTTAAAGTCGCGCGTGTTTGGTAGTGAATAAGCTGGGCTTTAGCGTTCTAGTGGACGTCGGTCAGATATTGGCACGAGTTGTGTACGGCGTAAATCGATTGATCTATTTGATGCAGTCATGTGCGTGTCTGTGTGTATGCGTGTGGTTCTGTGTGTTAGTGTGCGTGCGGTTGTAGGGTTTCCTATTTTGCGTATTAACGTGGGTTCTGCGCATAGCGGGGTTGATTTTTCTGGTTTCGAAGTTGGTTAAGCATTATTTGTTTACATAATTTAAAATGCATTGAACAGTGCAGTGTTTGCAAAAAAGTGCGTGTGGGTGTGCGTGCGTGGTTTACAAGTTTATTTGCACGTGTAGATGTATTTATTAAATTGCTGTGTGTCAGTCATTTTTACTTGAAAAGAATGACTGGAACGGCCTTGTAAATTAGTATCTGAAACGACACTTGTATGCCAATTTTTTCATAGTAAGTTAATATGAGGTAGGCAGTGACTAAACATGGCATTTATTAATTTAATGTACTAGAGTGAGCTGTGGAGCTGCCCATGACTTAACCTGGAACTGGTATATTTATTGGTTTTTGAGATAAAAAGACCCAATTTACAATAGCAGTTCAGACATTTCATACATTGTAAACGGCGTTATCTTTGCAAAACAATTCTTCGAAAGCAGTAATATTACAGCCTTCGCGGAAACTCTCCGTACGTGTATATTTGCAGTAATGGGATGCGCTTGGTTGCATGGCCTAATGGAGCTACGGCGCTACTTTCCGGTGTGATTTTCTAGCTATTTTAGAAAAGGATTTAAGAATAGAGCACCATCATTGAGATGGATCTCATACTGGCATAAGTGCATTATTGCATTATACGGTTGATTCGCTCGTTTTTACATGAAGTGTGTAGTTTATAACAAACTTCTTTTTTTGCTATGACACCACAGTGGGATACATTTTCACGAACTGACTCAGATTCTACAAAAATCTGACGGTGTTTGTGCAGTTCTCTGTATCCCTAACGTACCCAATATGCTTTTATTAACCGGGTAGAGAGGAAGTGGCTTAACATGGCATATCGAACTTTAACAATTTTCAATGAAACTTAAAACCATTTATTAATTCTGTATCAATTCGTTTTTACAGGTCTGAAAGGAAAATGTTAGTTTCATTAATGCTTTACACCCCCACTTAGGATAAAAAAATAGCATTGTCACACAGGTATATAGATGTCTATTTTCTTTTTGGAAAAGAATAGAAGTTACAGAAATCATCTTGAAAGAAAATCCGAAGGCTCTAGACCACGCCCGCCTAGACCACATTACGCGCTCGCCCTTTGCCTACAGTACATTGTAAAAAGTAAAAATAAATGGCAGAAGTAGTCTTGCGCTGTGATGCAAGCTGAAAGCTTTCGTGACAGATATATAATTCCATGGCGTGTTTTATACAAATTGCTACATAGAAACTATACAAAAAGCATACAGTATTCCCCATAGGGCTGTGTATCGAATGGCTATAAATGTTTCATATCATGTCATTTACATAGCGATTTGCCGTCAAAGTGAGTAGAGATGGCTACCTAACTGCGCCTTAGGCTGCACTTACACTGTGTTAATCTTGGATGCAAATGTACTAATACTATTTTAATACGATTAACTCTTTTTAAACATTCGGTTAAAACTAATTAAAATGTGCAAATTAAGTATTACGCCGTTGCAAATTAAGTATTACGATTAACTCTTTTTAAACATTCGGTTAAAACTAATTAAAATGTGCAAATTAAGTATTACGCCGTTGGTGTGGTCAAGTCCTCTGTCTAGCAGAGGCGCCACGGTTATGGTTACACTTTTGCTATTCCCTCTACACTTTTTATTTATTGTGTGTCAATAAAGAAAAACTATACCGGTAGAACCATGTGTATACTTAACTGAGCGTGTGAAAGTCGAATCTACCAGCACTTACAGTACAGTGGTAATGCTCACTGTTAGTAATAATGCCTCCAGTAAAAATCGCGGTGTACAAATCTAGTTGTGTGTGTATATATGGCAGGTAGCTTAAAGGGAAGACCTATCTAGTGTGATATTACATACCTAAATGATCATGAACTGCTGTGAGCACACGGCTTCAAGGTGATACAAAAGTGTTTCTACCTAAAGCGGGTCAGGTTCTTTTATTTTCCTGTTTTTTCGTCAAATGACAAGTACATGTATGTAGAAAAACGGAGTAGCGTGCCTTTGGTTCTTGTTGGACTGAGGACCAGGCTGTTCTCAAGTCTTGTGTAGAACTGGCTTGGTCTTGCCTTGAGACACTTCAATGAAACTTTGTAGAACTTAAGGCAAACTGCCACTGCTTGCTTTCAAACTTAAAAATTAAATTCGAGTGACGGAATCACAATTAAGCAAGCACGAGTAGTTATTAGTTAACGTTGAGAAAAAGACCATGCGTTCAAGCCACAGATCGTCATATCAATCCTGGCCATCATTATTTATTGCCCGACGTCAACATTTTGTACAATTTCCCAGCAGATTAACTCATGTGATGGGAAACGTGATGGCTGCACCAGACAAATATTGAGCTGATTTGTAAGCAAATGTTAGGTTAGCGGTCATTGAAACAGTGCTGAATGGAAACCAATTGAGATTACGGGCGCGGGTCACTGTGTCAATTCAGTGATTTATTGGAAGAACCCTCCCATCCCAAAATCTCTGCAATCTTCATGTCTGAACTCCAAGGATATTACTTCACGTCTCAATCGATTCTATTTGTATTTATGAACCTCATTTTAAATCATATTTCGTATCAGTGATGTGCCGTCCGTATTTTGTTATAAATGCCAGAGCAGAACAAAAGACTCAACTTTGCCATTCCGAAAATAAGTCGCAGACATCCGGGTAATCTCTAGAGAGCGTAATGGGTTCCATTTCCCTTTCTTTCCATTTCTTTTGCCGCCGTATGAATGTGGGCATTGTCTAAAAGCTTGGGTGATTGCCTTTATACTGGTATATGCTACCAATCGTTCGAACATTTAATTGAGCAGATACACGTGCATGTACAACTGAGCTGAGAAGCACTGCTCAGAACAATTTGGTTTCTGCGTGGACGTTCGGTACTGTTTTAGATGAGTGATGTATCTGATTCAACGTTATTGATCGGTATTATAATAAAGTGAATGCAATTGTTGCGGATTCGGTGACTTACATATACATTCATCTTTAGCTATGAACACAATAATGAACACA
Source organism: Lingula anatina (assembly GCF_051362555.1). Lineage (NCBI taxonomy): Eukaryota > Metazoa > Brachiopoda > Lingulata > Lingulida > Lingulidae > Lingula > Lingula anatina. The sequence continues at coordinate 3,066,347 of NC_141773.1, forward strand.
ATAAACAAACACTTAAAGCTGATATCTTTGGAATATTTCACCGATTACAATGCCATATTGGATCAGTTGCGTAGACGACGTGTTAAGTATTTACTTCGATATTTCGATGGCAATGAATGCCTTACATGGGAACACAGTTAGTAGACACAAGCCCAGACATACCCGAGACGAGTCTTATGTGAACAGAGCTATACATATTAGCATGTAAATGGGAAGGAGGTCGCCTCTCAATGATGACGTATTATGTAGTCACACATTATTAGGTCACTAAGGCTTCGTTCACATGCAATGTCTATTTTCTAATTTCTATTTTCTATTTGCGCTATCTTATGATCACGGTCTGTGCCCTGAATATCCCGCCGCGTAATTACTGGCAGCGCGAGCCAGTTACTTATAGTAACTTATAGTAACTGGCTCGCGCTGCCAGTAATTACGCGGCGGGATATTCAGGGCACAGACCGTGATCATAAGACATACCGCAAATAGAAAATAGAATTTAGAAAATAGACATTGCATGTGAACGAAGCCTAATACATGTAGGCAGCCTTTTGGGGGAAAGTGTGCAAAACCATGCAGGTTAAGCTGTAGCTGTCCAGGCGGTCCAGCGTTTTCCTAGAGCTGGCGGCAATGGAAGACATTCCAGGGGTAAGTTCAGTAGGTACAGGATATACAGGGTCATCATAGTGGTACTGTTGTGTGTGTGTGTGTGTATGTGTGTATTATCAATACCATTTAAAATGACTGTGTGGTGATTTGGAGATCGCCTGCACACGCCTGCACGGGCGTGCTCATGTGCGCACATGTACATGCATCCTTCGTCATACGATTTTGAACAAATGCCAATAGACGCGACATATTGTGTCCATGTTCTCATGATTATGGCAATTAAGATAGGGATGCTGTGATCGTCTTGTGCATATACTGATTAAGCATCTATAAATTGGCAAGCAGTGTTGTGCCGGTACCAGTGGTTTAACGATGTCTGGAGTAGGTTTCTCCATGAAGGCAGTAACATTAATGCAGCGACAGTGAAGCAATATAACATTGGTTTGGATTCTCCTCAATATACACCACATCCCACAATTAATTATCCCCCTGTGATACTAATGATGGTGAGTTACTGCGATGTGTTTTAAGATGTTCCTTAGTGGTTGGTCAGCGCACATGTAAACATATGGTTTTGTTTACATTTCTTGTACGCATGAGTTATGAAAACAATGGTTCACAATACTATCAGTATTTCTATACAATGATGAAAAACATAAAACTCGAAGGAAAATAGGATCATTGTTTAGATGTCTAAGAAAGGGTCCGTTTGATTTCAGTCCGTCATCTTTGTACAAGATGAATAATGGGCAATGGGTACAGATATGTGTAGTCCACTGCTCTTTCTGAACAGATATGAAAATAATAACATTTGGAAACACGCTTTGTGCGTGATTTAGAACGTGGATCCAAAGTATATGGCACTTATTTAAAAAAAAACAAGTTGGTTGCTCCGGTTGCCACTGCAATAATGGTTTTTTGTCGCTTCAATTGTTTTACCTAAAGGTCAACTGATATCCGAGGCAATGAGAAGGTTGATAAGTGATATAGGAAAAAAAGGGCTCCAATTTGTCCAAAATCCCCGATGACTCGGCTCTATTGGGAGACGCAATCCATCATACTTAAACAAATCTTGCATTAACTGGAATACTTTATTGTCTTTCTGGCCACCGCTTTGCCGACGTTTATTCTGAGTGGTAGATGGAATCGGGTAATATTCTTGGCGTTCAGAAAAATAAGGTTGTTCTTCTGGTCAGTTAAATCTCGGACGTTAATCAGCGGTCAGTAAAAACTGGTGAATTGCAGCGGTGGTTATAAAACTAAATGAAATTGAAGCTTATAAAAGGGAAGTACTCTGTTTAATATTAAAAACACATAGAACTTTTAACTCCTATCAGATCACTTCGATCTAGTGGACAACTTCAACTTAAGCGAAAAGACACCAAAAAGACTCTTAAAACATATGGACACACAAGTTTCGAGATTTGTGCACCGATTTTATGGTCTAATTTTATCACAAGATCTAATGTGTCTCTGGATGACTCATATTACTGTTTTAAGAAGAATTTAAAAACTTTTTTATTCAAAAGATACTTTAATTTATAGCATCTTTTTAGTTTTTAAAATTTTTAAGTTTTCTGTTTTAGTCTATACTGGCTTTAATCTATCTGTGGAGTTTTTATTTTTTATGTAAACAGCGCTAAGACGCATGTGTAGCGCGTTTTAAAGAAGTGTTTTATTATTATTATTTATTATTATTAATATTTAGTGCGTTCGCTGTTTCATTCACCTGTTTTATTTCAGGAAATACAGTTTTATTTTGTACTGCTCCGTTTGTAGCTTTCTAACCCAATTTGCATTTACCTAAAGATATGCAAGGCTGACTTGGGTCTGGCTTTACTATCGTTGCAAAACGTTTTATAGCAATAAACTCTCTAAACCTCTCGAGATGGATAAAAAATGTCTCGAATAAAGATTGGAAACGAAATGAAATCGCATTATCTAGGTTTATTATGTCTTATGAGACGTCTTCGAAAAGGTGTCATGCTTTTATTTTCCATCAGACTTAGTCTAGTGAAGAACGAAGGCTATCCTCTGTTATTGACGATTGTGGTTCATTTAGAAATTTAGTCTCATATTTTGTCTTGGGAATTATTGACTGCCTTGTGCTACCAAGACGCGAGCGTCACCGCATTCCAAATTGAGCCATAATAAAAACCCAACTGCTCCGATTACGTACAATCTATAGAACAAAGTGGTGTGGCTGAAAATCCCAGAAAAAGTGTCAATTTAGATTGGAATAGTTCTTGGATTATTCTTCATTCCCTGTTCATCAATAATGGAGGCCAAGCGGAGTTGACAGGAAATTCGATCTAGTCGGGCGATATATCACTGGGGCTGCCACGACCAATATATGTACAAAATGCTGAGCACTCATACTAACGACTGACAGTATTAATCACAGTGGCTTTCTATGCAATGTCGTTAATTAAAGTTCTCAGCTCTGATTCCCAGCAAACAGAACGTTATTATAACGTTATCATAACGTTTCTGAATCCCCAGAGAACGCTACGGTAACGTTATGGTAACGTTATAAAACGTCATGTGTTTGCCGGGTGGTCAATGCTGTAAGTGTGATACATGATCACCAGTGACTACAACACGTACAACCTTCTGATTAGGATCAATTTAGACCTTCATTTGTCTACTTAATTGCTGACCACGTAATCCACACTTCTGAATTTAGATATAAGGGCCGATTGAAATTTGACCTCGACGCATTTTTTTACCGAACATTGATGCATAGAAAATCTAAATTGTATAAGATGATACCATTTCCTTTGATTGCCTATGTACTTGAAGAAGTCATGTTCACACCACATCGTCTATATTAGTAAGTACATAAATTAAATTACATAATATATGTGTCTTTAACAGCGAGCCACACCGCTTTTTATGAGAGCTAAGCGCTCCAGATACCAATTTCGAATTGCGGTTTTTGTTTAAGGTTTATCCTGACAATACCTTGGTTTTTGACTACGTATGTATGCGGTTTTCACCAGGTTTTAATCGGGTTTCTTATCGGTTTATTGCTCTAAAACTGCACTAACTTAAATAGCATTTGGTGAACGAAAGTCCCTGTTGTCTAACCAGTGCTAGGACGCATGCGCAACCATCCAATTTTTTCATTGTGATGAAAACAAGTGGATATCCATTGACATTTCGATGCGAATTATTAAAAAAAATTCTTCACAAATTGTGAAGCCACGCTTTTTATCTGAAATGCATACATCAAAGGGTACCGTCATATAGTGATAAAAGCACTGAACTACTTCTACATTAGCCGTTTCTTTATTCGATAAACCATTCGGACCTGTTACGTCGATGATGCGATGGCACTGTTTAGTAATCGAATGGAGAGTGCAGTTAGGAAATTAAATATAAAAGTCTGATGAGGTTTTGGGAGTCAGCGGTAATGATCGGCGTTGGCAATAAGTCAGATATGAGTGCATTGGCTATATATTGGTATCCGCCAACTCGTTATATTCTCATTAGCCCAGCGAATAAGGGATTTTTGGGAGAGAGGTGGGGATAGATACATGTATGTGCATTTAGATAACCACATGTAAGGTGTTAAAATCGTTCTGCAGGGGATGCTTAGTAAAGCGCACTGCAAAAATCGAATGACTGAAAAAATACTCGACCATTTTTCTATTACGTATATGTAATCATACGGGAATAAACTCCTTTTTGTCATTTGATAATTTTATTTGATGAAATAGGAAAATGGCAAATAATTGATTACCAACTATATGAAAATGAAAGGGGATCTCTCTAAACAATGGTTACTATTGCAGTGAAACATATAAAAGCATATTCCTTAAGTGGCTCTATGTAAAATACGTGCACTCTTCAACTTCTTTGTATTTTTTTCACATTCAGAAAATGACAGATTCAAAACAAGGGCAGGATCAGGAAGAGGACAACGACCTCGACTTCGACACAGAAATTCCCGCCTTACCCCCAGATGGAGGCTACGGCTGGGTCATACTGGTTGCGTCATTCTTTTGCAACGTCTTAGTAGACGGCGTGTGCTTTTCCTTTGGAATATGGTACGTGGAGTTTCTGGCAGAGTATGGAGACAGCAAGAGTAAGACAGCCTGGGTGGGCTCGGTCCTCAACGGCATGTATCTTACCATGGGTGAGTATAGACGTCGCCACCAATCTTTTCCTTTACGTCAGACGTCACTGGTGGCGGTGCCATTTTCAAACTTTTATTTTAGCGTTAAACATTATGATATTCATTACAGTCATGCACCTACGCTCTGTAAAAATACGCACACACATATACACACAAACACAGGCACTTAATTTCAAACACATTTACACACTAAGACAAACGCCCTTGCACGCACACATTTCAACACGCGCACACGTGCACAGGAGCTTGAGCACTGGTTGACAATACATATGTCCAACATTTGTCAGAATTTAAATGCATTTTTCTGTTGTGTTTTCAAGGTCCGGTGGCCGGGGCACTATCAAACAGATATGGCTGCCGCAAGGTGACCATCGCCGGTAGCATCATCTGTGCTATAGCGTTCGCACTCGCAATATTCTCACCCAGTGTCTCGGTTTTAATTATCGTCTACGGAGCACTAGGCGGTACGTCACACTAGTATATGCAGCAGCAATCATTGGCGTCGTTATACCATTGAGCTCTTATTTGGGAGCACAATCTCCCGTGATTAACATAACACTTTGAGTTTTGTAATACATACGTTGTACTAATATCACTACTGTCAAGGAAACGGTTAAACAACAGCCTGTCAAAGTGAAGTTAAGCCATTTAATGTATGTAATTAACTACCCTGTTCATAATTACAGTATGGCTGTATCAGTTATGGTTTAAAGGAACGTTTCATTTTTTACCAAAATGTTGTTAAAATGTTGCATATTAGAGGGATTTTATCTTCAACAATTGCATGTTGTACATTGTAAATGACACCTCATGTTGGTTACACTTTACCTTCGCGCTACTATGAGTTTTACTTTCTTTTGGGTAAATATATTGTTCACTGCCCTTTTTTCTTGATTTCCTGTATATATTCAGCTGATACATATATTGTAACATCATTTTCTACAAAAACACACGTATTCTTTTCTGGGTTTTCAGGATTTGGGTTCGGTCTGATGTACCTACCGGCCATTGTTATGGTAGGCTTCTACTTTGAAAAAAAGCGTGCGTTTGCCACAGGCATCGCCGTGTGTGGGAGCGGTGCAGGAGCGTTTGTGTTTGCCCCATTATGCAAGGCACTTATAGACAACTTCGCGTGGCGAGGGGGCACCTTGATAGTTGCCGGGCTAGTCCTCAACGGCAGCGTCCTTGGCGCCCTCTTCCGGCCACTTGGGACCGAACCACGTAAAAAAGTCCTAGACGTCGAAATGGAGGACTTTTCCGAGAAAGAAACCACAAAAATTAAGAAGCCGGACAATGCTTTACAAATAGTGGAGAAAAACGGGCGTGATTTGGACATTAAAGACATAAGCTCGGCACCTGTGATAAATATGGACAATGGAAGTCAGAACTTACGGCGGCCAAGGGGTGTCTCTTTTGACGAACCAACGCGCCCAGCGACAAAGTCTCGTGCTGGCCCAGGCGGCAAACCTATCCCAAAAATATTAGTTCAGGAGTACGCTGACAAAGAACATGCAAATGGTGACAGTAGCCCAACCGGAAGACCGCATCACGTGGTCACAACCGTGGAAGAGATCAACGCATCGCCCGTAGGGAGTCAGACATGGCGAATCAGCCAAAGCTCCACCTCTATCCGCAGTCATTTACAGCGTCCCATGTACCGCAAAGACATCTTCTACAGCGGAAGTATCTTGCATCTCCCGGAGTACCAGCAGAGCACGTCAGTGGAGGACTATATTAAAAGTACGACGTCACTTCCGCCGGCAGTCCCACGGGTGGAACCTTACCTATGCAGATTTATCCCCGAATCCATGCGCGATATTCTGATGGAGATGATGGATGTTTCTCTACTTAAATTGCCCCCTTTTACATTGTACGGCATATGTTGCTTCTTTTCAATGGTCGGTAAGTTATGCTGGCATATATCAGAATGATATCTTTTTGTTATATTTTAAGGGGATTTAGCCCCGGGGTATTTTAATTAAAGTATCAGACACATAAGACTTTAACATTTCGTGATTTAATCTTAGCAATTGAATGCTGAGGGTGATTCTTATAATATAAAGACATTCGTCATTGGATACGTTAATACCAACGTATAATAAGATGGAGTCTTATCATCTATAAATGGCAAGTTTGCTAAGCGTGATCAATAGAATTTTCTAGTATCATTTAGGGCCATTAATTCGCTATCTTTGCAGAGAAAATTGCAATAAATCCATCACGCAAGGTAGTTGTCAACTATGGAAACGGAATTCTGATTCAACGCATTTTACCTCAGCAAGAAGTGACGATTATTTGAATATTTAGGGTACTTGCTTATTCTAGAATATGCTCTTTTATATGTTTTGAATAAAATTTTAGGTTTCTTCATTCCGTTCACATACCTTCCCGACTATGCGCAATCAGTTGGGGTTCCAGGAGGGGACGCCGTGTTCCTACTATCCATTATAGGAATATCAAATACTGTAGGCCGTATAGCCTCTGGTATGTATAATTTTTGCTTGTACGCATTTCTTGATTATAGTATGTAGCATCACAGGGGGAAATAAACTTGATAACTTTCATATGTCATCAGTTTTTTATATATAAGATCACTATATCCTGGGTAACTTCATTCATTTATTTTGCTGCCATACCAGCATGTCAACTCACTTCCTAAGGCCTGCTCTAAGCCCAGTGATAATAAGGAGTTTAATTTCCCCATCAAAAAATGAAAACCACGTGCCGATTGAGGTTAATTAAACTATATGTTTTCCATTGCATCCCACGCGTAAAGTCGACCCACTGTCCGCCAGTTTTAAGGGATATCATATTTGTTATCGAGGCAAAATGTTTTAAACTCAGTACTGTCTTTCAAGTAAAATTTCGGTTATAAGCAGATACTGGAATATTGGCAACACCAAAACGAAATTCGGAACCTTTGCCAGTATTGGCGTATTTTGCATCATTTTACATACATGTAGGTCCTACTTTATTCATACCAGCATATTTGAAGGACAAATATTTGTATTCAGCACGATACTATAACTGTTACTTTTTTATGTTTTTTTAGGATGGGTTTGTGACCATGCTTGGGCAAATAGTCTCGTCATCAGCAATGTGGCGTTAATCGTGGGTGGTACAGCGACCATGTTGGTGCCATTGTGTACGACGCATGCGCTTCTGGCCGTTTACTCTACGGTTTTTGGCCTATGTATAGGTATGGTACACAATATCCGGAGCACGCATGCGTTTTCCTGCTTCTGATTACGATAGCGAGACAATTAAGCCCGTGTATTCTTCGTGCTTCAGCTGCATGGTAGAATAAAATAAGAAAACAACAGAATTTCTCACAAGCGTTTTTTCAATGCTCTAACGTTTTCAAAGTTCTAAATCATGTACAGTAATAGTTTTTTTGACTGTTTGACCTTAAGATACATTAAAAGCGAAAGAACAACTGTGCATATTCCTGTAATGCATATACATGTAAATATAACAAGCTCCTTTCAAAATTCAAAGAAAGTCAACTTGAAACAATGAACAAAATTATTCAGCGGACAGTAAAAAAAAGACTTTAAAGCTGCACATTTCTGGTCGTAAACTTGACCTCCTTATTCATCCGCCCACTTCGAAATGAAACGAACGAAATAAGGAAACAAAACCCCGGGATACTGGCGTTTCATTAAGTTGTTCTATTTGATAAGTCATACCATTTGAAACTTAATGTTGGTGTTTGATCGGATTTAGTGGCAATACATTTGACATGTCTACTCACTTAATATACATCTATAAAGATGATTACTTTTAAAACATAGGCCTATAGTGGAAACCAGTCAGATAGAATTCTTCTCTCATCCGTCATTCATTAATAGCATCATTTACCTTCCAGCTGCCTACATTTCTCTCCGATCCATCATTCTTGTAGAGCTGTTGGGGTTGGATAAACTTACCAACGCGTTTGGTCTCATCACGTTGTGTCAGGGTCTTGCCAGCTTCATCGGGTCACCAATAGCAGGTGAATATAAACCATACCATTTTTGAGTTACTGACAGGTAAAGTCAGGCGTCCTGATCTGTCGGGATGTTTGCGTGTTTTCTAAATACCACACACCGTACTTTGTATTCTCTGTTCACATAAGGAACGCCAGGGGTCTCTTACAAAGTTTGTGAATACAATTTTGTTAAGTGCTTTTTCTAGAGACCCCTGTGAGGGTAATTGGGTAATTACTTCGTAGGATCTCCTCTTTGCTGGCGGATCTAGAATTTTGCGCGGGGTGGGGCGAGGGGGGGGGGACAGGGTTTAAGGTTTATTTTAAATTGTGGGGGACACCTCTGAAGCTAAGGGCAGTGGCATCCCCCTGGATACATCCTTGTTCATTAGTGTAGTGTCGACTTACACTGAGAAAAGTACGCTAGGTTCTGAGTGTTTAAAGTTTGTGCTGTTTGTCAGTATCGTCACTTCTGACCTCGTTTAACCGTCTACATTTCAGGAGGGTTGTACGATGCCACGGGAAGTTATACTATTTCTTTCGTCTTTGGCGGTGCCACGCTGGCCGTGTCGGGTGTGCTCTGTTTCCCACTGTACTGTTACGAGAAATGCTGTATGAAGAAAGGGGAACACCAGGCAGTCCCCGGGGAGGATAATGGCGATGCTCAGCCCAGCTAAAACCTACCATCTGTCATTGATGTAGCGGAAAATATTGCCATGGAAATGGAGTGGACGAGCAAGAAGAAAACACTAGTTTTTCTGCCCCGGGGAAAATAAGTTTGTTGTGGTTTATTTGAGGTGATAAAAATGTACGGAAAAACAGGAAAAAATCCTAGCGCAGAAACATATTCACTTGCTGTCCACCCAGGGTTGATTTGCTAAGGAAACTTAAATTGAACGACACAATATCGAGTAATGTTTTGCTCGGCACATTACTGAATTTGAGAGGACACGTTTAATTTAAGTACAACATTAAGAATGTTAACAAATTGCCCTAAGAAGGACACTGATACGTTGCTTTTTCCCTTGAACGATTTTAGTTATCTTATGCTTGAACTGCGCTATTTCGAAATATACAGATTGTATCGGGTACCAGGACGAGGCGTGACTACTGTGCTTATTGCAGTTTATATGCACAGCTGGCATGCCCCAAAACCAGCTTTCTTCAGTGAAAAAATAAGACAAAGCAAACCATGTTTCCACTGGTCCCATGTAGTCACAAGCTAACGAGAGAACGTCGTTGCAAAACCGCAGGTACTGGAATCCCGATATATTACAATTATTAGTATTGGAGCCTTAGATTCAGATCTATGAATTCAAACCATAATAATATACTTTTTATTTCTTCGACTAAAAGGTGAAATGTCTACATGAGTTTAGTATGGATTGTTAAAAGTGGTTTATTGTTTAACATTTGTTTGTTATAATGGTATATCCCTAATCTCTGCCACCCTTTTTGTCCATGAAAGTTGTTATACAATATTTGACTGGCGTGGTAAAAACTGCCATACAACTGGTTTGCGTTATGAATAAGGTATGAGAAAACAGCTTTTTTATTTGTCAACTTACTGCCTTTAGACGTATTTGCTTCAAGTGCTATTTTGTTTTGTAGGAAATATTTGCAATTAGACTTTTAAAATATATAGAGTGTTATTAGATCGACGTTTATGAAACATTTTTTCTAAGATATAACGACACAGAGAATGGCATGCGATAGTCACAGAAGAGAATGGCATGCGATAGTCACGGAAGTATAGGCCAGAGGTTGAAAGCTTATCTTTATTATGCATTTATTTCTACTTTCAGCTGGAAACAAAATATGTTGCATTTTAAGTGTATATTTGTACCATTAGTTCTACGCCCAACTTCAGACCTAATCTGAAATATTTTGAAAATGTAGCACTTTACATGTATGTTAGATTTCAGCTGGAAGCAAAAATAGTGAAATCATGCCTATAATTTTGTAGTGATAAATTTACTACGGGTTTTAGACTGATCACATTTGTGAAAGGTTCCCGTTCTTTTCTTATACCTCAAATTGTAAGTACTGCACATAACACAATAATAATAATGATAATAATAATTATTATTCTCATTTATAGTAATCATAAAAAATTGAACATGTGATCCTTATATCTATTGTAAATGGTTTACGAAAACACAAAGTTAATTATACAGATGAGTGTTTTTATGTATTATATTAGTACGCTATTAGTACGCACGTCTCTTGTATGTCTAATTTTACGTTTAACCGTCGAATTGGAAACAGCTGTCCTCGTTTGTAAAGTTACTTCTATTGCGAGTTTCCCATCTTTAAAATGTATCCGTACTGAGCCTCCCGATGGCGTTTAAGTCTTTAAAGGCCAATTTTTTAAAACTAATAATTAGAAACACTTCATATGATCGAATGTTCAACGCAAATATCACTTGTAATGTACTTGTAAGAAGTTGGAAGCCGATGAGTGATTCTTTTGTTATCATAATAATTATACTTATAAAAAGTTACATAGGCTTTTTGTTTTAAACCTGGTCGACAAACGGTTAATAGCTTTTCTGGGTTTACATGTACCTAGAAAACACATTGTGGCGGTAAACCGAGCGCGCGATCGACAAAATCGTATATCAAAATGTTGAATTTATTTTTCTTATTTTCTTAACAGACACACGTATGGAATCGGATGTGTGTAGAGACAGGTGTCACAATGCACTGGAATGAACCTTGGTAGAATTACCACAGTACTTAACGTTTGTGAAAGAGAGGGTGAAAAAAGTTAACTTATTACTATTTATAGACCAGAACATTTTAAGTTAAGTTAACAATTAAGCAGGCCTCAGATTACTGTACGTGACAGAGAATTGCGTTGCAGACCTTCCACGAAAAGGTCCAAATTACAGAGAAATCTATTTAAAATACTGTAATAATATGGAACAACCCCCTCCCCCAGTCTGGGAGGGGGTAGTGATTGAAATCTGCGGTCGATATGATTGATTGATTATAAAATGGGTTCTTTAACTCCGCTGAAAATAATATACCCCCCTAGCGGAAAATAAATGAGTGAATGGGTAAATATATAAGTAAAGTGAATAAATGCATAAAATGCAACCAAATCCCATATGTGGGTGGATGAGACTACATGTTTATCTTCAACTTATAAATTTCTAAATGATATTATCAGTCCCGGTATATTTTGCGCGTTTCATTATCTTTATGATATGCAAATAAGTAGAGGAAGAAACAATGAAAATTCCACCATTTGCAGCAGACAATAAAACAACTCGCAACGCTGATAAGGATCGTATCTTTGAATTTTTTATTGGATTATTTTTTCATTGTTTTCATTTTATACTTTTATGGTATTCATAATCGTAACAGATAATAATAATAGTTTTGATGCATGACAAATGGCTGGCGACTCTGATATACAAATGGCAAAATGGACTGACAGAATGACATTGATAATAACTAGTTTACAAATATACAAAATGTACTTTATATATGTAGGTGCTTCTTGACGCCTCACTGTTTTGGTTAAACGCAATGTATCTTTCAGTTTTTTTTTATCATTTGAACAGGTTTCCCCATGTTCTGTTTATATATAACCCTGTTGGGAACAAAATCGCCAACTGGCGACTAAAATTATACCTGTTGTGTGTCACGACAACATGGTTAAAATACCATCAACATCCAGAGTAACAATTGCATTGGATTTTTCTTTAAAAATGTGACATACTCATTATGTTATGCGACCATGAGTTTGTTAAAGGCCTTCACAAGTATACATACAAATATAATTCATCCACTTGGTCTTTTTTTTACCAAGTGCAAAAAAAAGAGCATTTAATGGCATGCTTTTGGTAATTGTGTACAGATTCAAAGGCAACAGGTAATGGAAAAAATATACGACCAAACTATCGCCACTGAGTATGACTGAAGTTTAAACTTCATTAAAAAATGAAATAAATTTTAAAATCGTAATACAAAAGAGGGCGCTCTGACACCTAGAGCATCACATCGTGTTGGTTGATAAGATTGCGCGAGCACTGGAATAAGAAAGAGTTCTTCTTTTATGACACTGAGAGCTCGTGCCACGTTCAGTTGAGTACCTTAGAATAAAGTGAGAATTTTACGTTCAATGGACATCAATGCAATGTTACCCTCGGGCACTTCCTTCAACATAATACAGAAAATGAGATCATTGTGAAATAAACTATACATAATAATGTACACATAAGTGTGGTAAATCATTAAATGTCGACTTCACCATAAGTCTTGCTACTGCTGTCCCTTTAGAAGTGGAATCTATTCTACATAATCCCCCATTTTTTCTCTTTCTTTTTGTTCATATAGGAGCACCTTTGTGAAATAAAATATCCGACAAATTGTTTTCTTTTTAACAGGTTATGGCTACATATACTCCTCAACATCAGTATGATTAGAAAAAAAATATTCCTTAACGAAGTACTAACATATAACATGTCAAAACAAAATTAAGGATACTACCACATAATTGGTATAATATCAGAAAAGTATACTGTGGCGTATACGAAAACTAATGGTCTTTCCATGAACTTTTGTTAACTAGATATTAATGAAAGTATCACCGCATTCTGGCTTGCGAGAATCACCCCCCTCCCACTCAACTTCAACCCCCAAACCCACACCCCCGAACCCCTAACCCCTTATACTTTGGCAAATCACACTTCGTAACAAGTCGAGTGAATTCGGTCTATTTCGGCATATTCCGTCCAGCAGAATACGGTGATATGGCAGTGGTTTTCACCTATACAGTCGTATACCAATTATAACAATACATATAAATGTGCCTAATTTTAGAGGCATTTTTATCCAACCTTAAAATATTATCATTGGCGCTCTGTGAATAAAAATGTTGTTTGACATCTTTGTACTCCTTATAGGAGAGCAGCAACCAACGGTTGCACAACGTTTCGACGTAAACCTCCATAACGTCTGTTCAATAATGTACCTCTCGCCCTGTAATGACCTCATTGGAGGCCAAAAAATATACGTCATTGTGCTGTGAGGAAAATGCAAAAAGAACGTTAGCATTTCGCTTCACTCCAACTGAAATGTCCGCTTTAAATATCTATTCTGAACACTTGAAGGTGGCCATTGAACACTTGAAATAGGTTCTTGCTCAATCGAAGCGGCTTTGTGGCCAGACACGCTGTAAAGAAAATCTGGTTCTTCATCACAGGCAATAAAATGTGGAAGAACCACCCGACTCACAAAACGTCTTTGTGTCACTACGTTTAACTTGCAGGCACCTTCGTTTTTTTACATGACGGATTCCTTGGATAACAGCACTTCCACTTCTTTCACTTCCCCCTCTTGCGGCACGTAGAGACCCTGCATTTTTTCCAGATGTTCTTTAGGAAGTTGAATGGTAATGTGAACTGGGGCTGCGGCACCGGAACACTCGCCTTTCTCTATTTTGCCATAACCGTCTGTGTATTCCATTCCCCTTTTCTTTTTGTCTGAGAGTTCCCAGTTTCTAATTATCCTCAGTGGCAGCACCAAGAGCCCGGACAGCGCGATAAGAGTCCCCGCGGCGTAAAATGCATCGTCCAGACTGCCGCTGCTGTCGAATATCTTACCTGTAATTAAAGAACAACAAATTGGGGATTAGCTTCATTAGTCGCCATTTACTGGTAAAAATATAAATGAAAGCGGAATATATTTCTGCGCTAATGCTCTCTTTTTATTAATCAAGTCGACATAGATCATTTGGACCCCAGCGTGCCAAAATTACACCAAAATTGCTACAAGAATACCATTTTCTAATTTTTGCACTATTCTTTGTTAGTTCATATTATCTCCGATTAAAAACCACCGCGATATTATATTCAATACAACTACCTCCTCAATTATCATATATGACATTGTTTTTCGCGGATTAACGAGATGTATTTTTCATTTCAATGATAAAGAATTAAGGGGCTATCACTTACCAGCAATAGGCGTTCCCACCATGGCCGCTACTCCTTGGAGAAGTATGAGAAGGCCAAATGCATTGGTCAACTTGTCCAGTCCCAGGAGGTCAACCAGAATTATTGACCGCAATGATACAAAGGGGGCTGAAATAAAAATAGAGAACAGACTTATTAACCGCAATAATACAGGAGGTGATAAAAAAGCGTACAGAAATATTAACTGCTATAATACAAAAGGGGCTAAAAATAGAGACCAAAACCACTAATCGAGAAGACACAAAAGAGGCTGACATAGAAGAACAGAGTTATGAACCACAAAAAAAAAAAAAAAAAGAAAAAAAAAAATATAAAAGGGGTTAAAAAAGAGAAACGTGACAAAGCTATTTTATAACACTAAATCCAATACACAGTTACAAGTTATTTCTACCCAAATAGTAATGGTTATAATAACAGCAGTTAACATGGGGGAAATGGACACCTACCTGTAAAAAGCCCAAAGGCCACTGAATAGACCACAAATTGCGTATAGATACTCCAGAAAGGGAACAAGTCGTTGAGTTTCGGACACACTGCAGTCATGACTCCAGCAATGATGAGGAAAACACCGTAGATTTTGAGTGAATCTGCCCAGGGGCGGTCCGACACGGCACCAGATAGGCCCCGCCCTATGGCGTTGGCCACGCCCATCCAGGATATGAATTCCACGGCTTCTTCGTACTTGATCTCCTGTTGTATCGCCATAATTGGCACGAACACGTAAGGGATGAAAAAACCTGAAAATATATAACCAATTAATGTTTGATTACACAACAACTCACGAAATGAATACACAAGAAGGAAAGCGTTTTCGAGCTTAAAATGTTTGCAAGTTTCCATCTTCCAACGTTCACGAGTAAGTTACCTAGAACTAGCAGTCACAATATCTTAGCTCTGCCGTTGAATTATTAGAAAATAGATGATTTTATTTCTCATAGTAAGATTTAAATGCAGTCATTATTTTCAAGCACCAAGACTCATACAGAAAGCTAGCGACGGAGTTTTTTGGAGCTGCACTTACCCATCGTACTCAACAACGTAGAAAGGCACAGGATAGGGAAAGTGATGTTCTTGAACAATGACAGGTCCAACATCTCCTTGATGACATCAAATATGGGATTGTGATGCACCACAGGCACGTGTGTGACACTCTTTAGATACTGCTGCAGATCATTGTGAGCCGCCTGAAACTGTGGAAGGTGCGCCACGCTGCCATTGAAGAAAATATCCCTCCTGTAGAGAGGCCGTGCCATGTCTTCCCGTTGTTGCTCTTCTTCCTCTGGGTTTTCCGATGTGTCCCCGTGCTGTTGCCAAATTTCTTCGGTTTCGGAAGACGCATGCTGTTGGCTGCCGCTTGGAAGACTTTGCGTGCTGGAATAGCCGCTAGATGGCGACATCTCCTTATCGTCATCCGAGGATTTATAAGTCAACATGTGTGGTTGTAGCGACATAGTGCTTCCTGGGTTCAAACCAGAAGGTGTACAATAAAACCGACTTCGTTCAAGGACCTCTACCAGTGGTTTATTCTTTATTGCTACTGACCGATTCATCTGTCCCGTACAACTGAGACTAACGTCCGCCGGATTTACCGGTAAAATTGAGGGTCTGGGTTTAGGTTTTTTGTGAACCGTTTCATCGACAGCGATGATAAGCTGCACCAAGTCTTTATTTCGAATCAATCTGTTGTCTTTTGTGATAATTGTATTGTCTAAAGAATGCGTGGAGATAGTCCTTTGCCTTTTCTTTTCCGCTATCAGTTTTGTCATAATATTGCCACGGTAAATAATAATTGGTTTCCTTTTCTTGCGCTTTGGTACGTCTAGTGGCCGAAAGAGGGCGGCACAAATCACGATCTGCAAGACAATCCCTGCTACAAGTACGAGTCCACCTCGCCAGTGGTATTCCTTGACGAGTTTGCTAGAGAGCATTGGAAAAACAATGATTCCGACCCCAGATCCCGACACTGCAATACCGGTGGCCAGCGCCCTCTTTTTCTCGAAGTAAAACCCCACTATCACGATGGCGGGGAGGTAGATTAGGCCAAACCCGATGCCTGGAAAAATTAAAGGGTTTTTATTAGCAAAAAGTTTCATCTTATCAAACCATAACATAATACGTGCTGTTTGTCTTGCGAACAATTTCTTTCTGCTAAAACCGTATTCTATTTCTAGATAAGTGGCGGCCGTAATTAATGGCACAATCCAAATCTGTTCACACACCGTACGTGTAGTAATGCATCTACATACATATATTAGTAATCGACGGTCATTAAACCTCCCAAATTACCACATAAAACGTGCAACCGGGGAACTCTCACACACTCCACGTTAAAGTACGATCATTGGCCAATAATTGACAGATGATGCTACATGTATATAGAACATAAAAAAACCCATGCCCGCCAAGAATGCATTCAAAGGGCATGATATATTACGATAGTGGCGGTACATTAAACCGGTTTCCAGGAGAAACCAACGACCCTGACAGGATAACACGAGAGCTCTCTCTCCACTCACTGGACCCTGGATTTTACAGCCTTTTTATATCTTGTCTACAGGTAATTGGGCTTTTTTCATAATGCAGCTAGATCTGCTCTTTAAAATCGGGGCGCTTGAGAATTAAGCACTTAATTCGTTTGCTTTACCAATACTTAGGTCATGTACAAATGTAGCCTGCACATGTTAGCCGGATTTTCCCGCAGAATATTAGCTGGGTGATCAAATGATGTATTGTTGGCTTTTTTGATTGCCGTATTTTTAAACTGTGAGTGCTGGGTGCGTGTTCAAAACGTGGCTGGTTACTAAGCATGGGATGAAGGACAAATGAGAGAGGATGTGTGGATGAAAGGCAACTACATGTTCCCTGCAAAGACTAACTAAATTTACTCTTCAGAGGAACTTATTCTACATGGCTAGAGCTCCTATCACCAACCTAAATCACACAAGGGGGCGCATGTGCATCCTTTGAAGCGAACAGGCATTACGACTAAGATTACAATGTATAACTCAACTAGAACTAGCCAATATTTTTGGTCCAAAATGTTAAGAATAAATCCTTATGTAAAAATGCAAACAGCACAAAAAACAGTGACAACAGTTCATTGTCAATTAATCCTGCTATGTTATGTCAGCTCCCCCTAAAATACTGCACAAAATCACACTACTTTCAAAAATTTGTAAGAGCCTACTAGCGCACCCTTTGGCCAGAGAGTAAATTAATGCCATCGCCTCACCTCCAATAACTCCGTATGTAAGAATTAACCAGTTTAAGTTGGTGGTCAGCGTACTGAGGAGGAAGGCCACGGTCGCCATCACGGCGCCGGATATCGCCACCATACGGCACCCGTAACGGTTCGCCAGCGCACTCGTGATGGGCCCTGAAATTAAAGAGAAAGAAAATTAATTGATGACATCATATCAAGTTTTTTATTTGTCATGTCGAATTATTTAATTTTTTAGTAAACAACCACTTCTATTCGAAGTAGTATAGTCATCCAATAATGTTAATGTGTAATATTAAAAACAGAATAAATTATTATTAATACTTACGAGTTGATGAGTTTCCTTTTTTTTTCTTTTTTTTTTTTGTGAAAAAGAAAACCACCAAGAGATATACCAATCACATAAGTACGTATAGAAGGATGCAAAGTGGACACAATGCAGAAATACATTTCCATCTGCATCTACGACATTCTTGACTCGTGAAATTGATTCCTTTTACAAAAACGTCACTATGGTCAGAAAGAGGGCGCCAGCGTTACTCACCCATAAGGAGATAGCACCCCGTGAGGCAGGAGCCGGCCCAGGCCGTCTGCTCGGCCGTCGACTCAAAATAATGCATGAACTCCAACATGAAGATCATGAAGGAAAAACTCACGCCGTCCACCACCACATTGCACATGAAGGACGCCGCCACCACCACCCACCCCCACCCTCCGTCAGGGGGTACGGGGGGGCCTGGAACCTCCGCATCTTCGTCCACAAAAACCCGCCTTTTAGCACCCATGTTCTATTCTGGAAAACAGAAACAGAAAAAGTTTAATGAAATATATTCCAGGGATATTATGTTACGGATCATTTCGTTCGTTCAATTATATGTAACATCCCTGGTGACATCCGTGTTCGATTCTGAAAAATTAAACGTTTAATGTTGTGACATTTTATAGGAGGTAACGTGAATATCTATCAAACATTTCAAGCTACTGAATTGGATCTAAAACTGCCATTATCACATTTTAAAATAACTTATTTCCAACAATGCATTTAACTTGAAATAAAACACTACACACAAGAGAGAGAAAAAATTATATATAACCGTTTCTGACAAGTCTTAAGCCGTTCTATATCATTTTCAATATTGAAAATAAATAGCTAAGGACACGCACAAGTGACAAGATGGTCAGGTCACTTTTTAACACACAACTTGACTGTCCTGAACCCGTGCCGTTACCGTGGTCTACTTCACCTATATGAACCTTGTCTGAATTCAGTTTCATAACATAAAAAAACTAATATATATAGCTACCGTGCACGGAATCCTATACACGCACCTCCGTCCATAATGGAGTTCATTATGTGGCCGTACTAATCTGATTGGTATCAAACCCTAAGTACTGAGGTTGTGCCACATGGACTAAATCCACCGACCCTAAGCTGAATTACTTACAGGATACTTCGCCCTCAGTCCACGAGAATAGGAAAAGTCCGTTCCAACATCGATATAACTCGGTTGTCTAACAGTTTCGTATATACATGTGTATTAACTATCTACATAACTCGTGTACGTCCGCTAGCTGCTCACACAATTGTAATCTGGGGCAACCTATCCAGGGTTGTGCATCTACAGTGCCCGTAACTCTCTCGCTCTCTCGTTCTGCATTCTGCGCACCCTTCACATCCAGACACGTGCGTATGTATATCAGTGTATATATATATCACTAGAATTAAGTATCTGACCTCAACGCCCCTCTTTTCCGAAAGTGCCTAGCTAGGTTTATAACTAATGGTGACATTCAGCTGCTCGACATTTGTAAACTTAATACAACATACCAACGACGATTGCACTCTATACTTAGTACCCGGTACATAATGAAAACGTACAAACGCCATTACAATTTTTAAACTGAACTACAATTCCATGTTGATGCCAAAGAAAAATATGTCTAAATCTAGTGTCTGTGTATCGTAAATTAGTAAAAGCCTCCTTACGCCCTTACCCTTGGTTGTTCTACCCTGTGGCAGTATTTCACATGTAACTTAAGTCCAGCTGGATACGCCACCCCCTTCTGCCTCCGACCTGTCCAGTTCTGGACGCACTGACCGACTGGTAGCCACTCGTGTCGCGTGTCTTTTTTGAGACCAAATTATATTACGTTGTTCGCTCTCCTTCCAGGTCGCTATCCATGTGATGCGTATTTAACATAATACGTGCCGTGCTGTCGTTTTTTTTTTCTAGTCAAGGCCAATCATTTTCGTCAAGTCAACGAGAAAGAGACACACAATGGGACAGATAAAGGTGTAGTTACACTAACTACAAAGCCCTCTTGTAAGCACCCCACCTGTAGAGTTTATTAACCTTCGAGATATTGAAAGAAAGAGGGCCAGCCGTTGCTGCGTCTTTCTGCCAATCCCAGCACTTTCAAACAGGGCTCGATCAGACCTAGAAAGATGAACAATGGCCGCATGAAAAGACCAATGTTCACTTGACGCACCGATTCCACGACAATGTCAACGCACCCTCATCTGTAAAGAAATTGCTCTTCCTCAACAAATTGCTCTACGTCTCTCTAATCTCTGTATCTATAGGAGTCCACCGAAGCGCTTAATGATCCCCTTTTTGCCAATGTCCACGTTGAACCGATGGATGGATAATCTGGTCAAAGGAACAATAGGACTGGACGGGGTGAACCCCCCATAGTACACCCGGTTTGTGCCCAGTGAAAGGACGAGGTGACGGTGGTCAAGCCCGCAGTTACACAAGGTCGAAAAAAGTTTGAACGTGGGCACCCTTTCGTGCACTCCATTCTACTGAGTTAAACTGGTCATCCTTATCTAATGGAGTGTTCTCCCCAGATACCAACTAAATGCATTAGGTGTTACTTATTGCGACAAACTATTGCCACTTGACGAAATCAAAAGCGGTCACCGTGCGTGTCGATATTTGTACAGCCAGCAGCTGTTAAATAAACAAACAAACAAATAAATAAATAAATAAATAATTAAATAAATAAATTCTAACAAAATGACGTCATTAAGATGATGGCAAAATATCTCTTAATTTAATTATAACATTAAACAAGTGGTGCGTGACGGCAACCATGAAAACATATACTAATACACAATGTCTATTACCTTAGCTATACGATTAGCTGCAACTCACAGGTGTAACTAAAACGAGTTAATGGAAAAATTCTTGCGTAACACACCCAATCAATATGGCTTAAACGTAACATAGTTGCAAAACGCCAAGAACTACGCAGGCGTTGAAGCCCGTTCGTGAGCTAATTAAACATTGGCCGTTAAACGCGATGACTCATATGCTGGTCACCGTATTTGACACGAACTACAATCTGCTAAGAATTTGTCTATAACTCCAACATTACAGTACAAGACTGAGTTATTAGCGATGCTATGTACAATGTAGGTTTGTGTTCTCTCCCCCCCCCTCGTATCTTTGAACGTGCATTCCCCTATCACGCCTGTTTCTTTTGCCTCACTGTGTATAATAACCAGGTTGTTCAACCCTAGGAGATACCTTATAAATTTGCAACAGATATGGCACGTCAACATCACAGATTGCCTTTCTCAACGTACCATCATGAACTGCACAAAAAGCATAGCATACGTGGTGTATTATGATACGTACTGTATACAGCTATGGCTTCAGCTTCAGCTCGGACTGTGTGTATTCTCAAATGCGTTAGTTGCGTTATGAAACAGTCACGCAGAGTTACCTAAAATTGCATTAGAATCTCTGACACACCTTTCTCTTTTATACCATCTACTCTACGTTTGACGTCAACCTTTTCAAGCGGGCCGCTACGAGCCTTTGCGCCCAGCTCTAACCCCCACGGACATCTGGACGTCTACGTACGGCAGGGGTAAACACTCTACTGGGGCAACAAGATGACAACAGCGACCCTGACCTCAATGTGTCCCGCTCTACTTCTTATTGACAAATATGACAAACACACTGTGCTATGATAAGAAAAAACAGAATCTTGTGACACCAGTGTTATATTTCTAAGGATCCACTATTCTATACGTATTGCCCACGCAAGACATTCGGCTATCAAGATAAAGCATAGGGCATCGGATGTCTGATACAGGCTGGAGTTTGTTAACCTATATTAACGAAAGACTGCCCGAATTATTTGGAAGGCAACTATGTATTAATAGAATCCAGTGTAAAAAAAATTGGGGGAATGGATAAATTCCTTGGAGAGAATTCCTTGTCTTCCGGGCCGGGTTTGAATTGCCTGTGTATCTGAAATGCCACTATATTCATGGTATATACGTAACATTTAACAGGAAGAGGCAAATATGTTGTGTGGAATAAGAACAGAAGAGCGACTTGTGTTTTGCCAAGGTGCTCAAAAGTAACAAAGAACAGGTTTTTGAACTCCAACCGCAGTTCTGTACCGGGTACTTCATATGCACGCTTTCAACCACAAGAATTTCACCAACACCAAGATTGACATTATCACGAAAAACTGGTGTTTTAACCACAAAATATTTCGAAAGTGTTAAATGCAGTAATAAAATGTGAAGCCGTTTAACGAAAAGTGCAAATGTACACCAACGCAGGGTAGGCCTTCACATGCCGCACTGCAGAACTCGCGTTTTCATTTTGTCCTTTTCGTGTTGTTGTTATATGACAAATAAAATCTGACTCCATAAAAACCCGCTTTTGCAGACATCAGTAAATGAATAAACATCTTGCAATGAACTGAATGACTCGCAAACTACGCTCGATTTTAAATATCTGAATTATTGAACTGTGTTGTAACTGTAAAACCTGTCAGAGCAAACAAGAAAGGACGCCAATGACGTCCATGAGGCCTAATACAATGTACATGCCTCGATCGTATTAGTAATGGATTATTAAGTCTTAAAGAGCAGAGATTCACATCGCATAACGGCAATACATCTTTAGTGACAACTGCAAACATGCCCACTGAAAAATGAGTGACCTCAAACAGTCGCTGAAACCACCACCATGACTTCTTTTCTGCATATCAAAATGGGCCATCGCCACCGCTGTTGCACAAGTTGAAATAAACAGCCGGGAAATCGCGTGTGACAGGCAGGGTCTCATGACTGAATGCGGGCGCCCAAGTAAACAAGCTCACCTCGGGGAGCGACAAGTGCAATGATCTCCCAAGATAGTGACTTTATTTTCCACAAGTACACACTGAGCCCCGGGCGCCGGGCTCGTATGATTCTACCCTTGGCATGGAGAGCTCGGGTAAATAGACACTGGGTATGACCCGTATTGTAGAACAAGGGACAATCTCTTGTTTTTTCAGCTTTACAGCGTCCCTGGTCATTATTGTCCTTGTCTCGTGTAAACAGACCTTTAAGTACAAGTTAAGACTATCCCAACAAATTCTCTTTTCAAACAAATATCGAACAGCGGTGGAGAGAAACAGTGAAAGGTGTGTAACGATCCAATCAACAGTGCTGCCACCTGGCGACACAGGTGCGCGCTGATAGAGGCCGCGGTTGTTGAGCGGTTTCTGAGGAATGAGAATAAAAATAACTTCTCAGCATCCAGGTCAATACAAGCTCCGGATGAAATTATGAGAAAATCTACAAGGATATTTGCAATGCATTTGAGGAGTGATCAATAACGCGTTCTCCCTTCTGAAACATTCAGCGAGTAATTGCCAGCGCTTTCCGCTCGTAAGTGATGTAATTTCTTCAAAACTGGCGATTTCAAGGTCGCATATTGCTTAGCGGCGGAATGAGCTCGGACTTAAGACCATCATCACCCTGTGTTATTTTACCTAAACTTGTGGTTACTATAAAGAATTAATGCACGCTGAAACATGAAATAATTTAAATTATAAGGCTAAAGCGTCCTGTTTTTATTAGTAAAATCCTGAAGTCGCTTCTCCATAAGATGGTCGTGACAGCACACACCCATAAAATAAATGTGAAAATCCAACGTGCGTTGGTGCATGTGCATCAATGTTCCACACGGCATAGATTTTGATAGCGTATGTTGAATCTACAAGACACTTATTTAACCACGCGATTTTTTATCTTATCATTTTTGTTTTGCAACGACAAAAATTGTTTTTATGCCACCAGCACCCCTATGCCCCCTATCCCTGACGACCATGAGAATTAAATTTACCACACAGAGCACATGCCAAATACGAATGAAATTCCAAGAAACTGTTTTTGTACTTCAATTATAAACCGATGTATATTCAATAGAGGTTTTAATTGTATCATTTGGATGACGTTTTGCTTTGTCCTCCGTAAATGCCTACCCTTATACAAATATCACCGTTTTAATGATAAATGCTGGTTTGTACTTTTATTCTTAGTTGAAATGGTTTATGGACTTTTAAAGATAGTTGAAAAATAGTAAAGTCAAATACTGCTTTTGGCATTTTTTTAATGTAACGGGTATCGTTTCAGTGGCACGTTGCAATTTATAGCAAGGACCGCGTCTTGTCTTTCTATTTTGACTTCCCTAGTCTTCCAAATTTATGTTGCCTAATTGATGTGTCACATAGACCTTATATAAAGAAAAAAAAAGATCAATAAAACTTCTTCGTTCTTTTCATTCTCTTTCTCCTCACTTACAACAATCCAATTATCTTAAAATGGACACTATTTTGGTCATGATTACTGACATTCAGAACTGACCAAAGGGTGCCTGAAATCACACTGCTCACGTTGCTATGGCAACGACCTGTGAATTCATTATTTGAGCTATAATGTCAACGCGACCTGGCAGATTTGTTAATTCCGACATATGTTAAGCATGGCCATACAAACACAGATCGTATTCTATTCGATAATATATCTAGCAATGAAAATATGCCAACAAAGATATCTTTCAATACAAAACGTGTTTTTTTTACAGACGCATTCCATTTGGACACTGGTAATTCCAGAAAGAAACAGAATCTCGTTCCATCAAGTCAAGTCATATACTCAATGAAAATGACCTACATGTGGAGCGATCGATTTAATAACAAACCGCTAATTCTGATAGTTATGTAACCCACTACTTGTTTACTGCTCGGACAAGACCACATGCCATGTTAAATCTTTTATGTAAACTGACATCGAGGATCGAAACCCAAACCCGTTCTACGTCATACCAATTGTTTGCCCCGACGTGTTTATGTCAAAAGCTTGCTGTAACGGGTCTCGGGTAAAACCTCTGGGTTTCAAAAGATACTGGACACCGGTTCTCTGTACGGTCAGTTGGAAACAGCATATTGAGATGCCGATGGAAGAGGGGAGAATCCACTGACCTCTGAATTTCTGGGTGCTGGAAGTGCAACTCCTCTCAACCGAAAGCCCTCGTCAAAAGAAAGCAGGGTGTTTGGATTGTTGAAACTGGTCAGATTCGCCTCCAGCGTCCAAATTGCATATCATAAAGGGTCATAACGGTTTCAAGGTCGGGCAAAAAATTGTAAACACCTTTTGAAAATGTTAATCAAACAAGGGATGGCTTAAATAAATAAAATACCGGAATATCTTCTATCGCGCAAACTACTTGAAAGCAAATTTATGTGAAACCGGATTTGTCAAGCAGGCCCTAAGTTGTAGGGCATTGACATGTTATCAACATTTATGTTTGTTTGCTTTTTGTTTCATTGCAGATATGAAACGTGGCAGCCAAATGTTTGAGGTCGGGTTTGGCTTTAAACTGTATCTTCATATTGATTAAATAGTTAAACTATTTCGAATTCCAACGTCCAATGTTAGAACTTTTATAAATATGAACGCACGGAGGGTAGAATGTACCTTGGGTGTACATGAACAGAAACGGCAAAAGTACAGAGTGTATTCATACAACGTATGCTTAGAAGCCACTAGATGAGGTAAAAACGGGCGTGAAATACAATCTTAACGCAAAGCGCCAAGGGCGTTTGTCCTCCCTTAAGCCGACTTTAGTCGCCTCCCTAACTTTAGCCTGACCTCAACATAGCCCTATCGTTGACATTTGACTAAATTTAACAAAAGCAGGTGAGAACCTCCGTGTCCTGTAACCAAAGGTTGTCACCTCACTGATCAACCGTGTCATTTAATATTCTGTCACCACACCTGTCGCATCAGGACACTGAGACGAGGTTGTAATATAAACAACTCTAAATAGTGACGATCGCCGGATTCAACTCTTTATCTGACTCTACATAAAATACAGTTGAGGTCAGATTATTTGATACTTAAAGGTCTAACGTGTTGAACGCTTTGAGAGCATGTCGGTACGTGAACTATTCTCACTAAAAACCGACGAGCGGTGTGCAAAGCAAAGAGAAAGGAAGCGTTTTTCCGTCATTCAGTATTAATAACCATCTGTATCCTTAAATTGAACTATACATACATCCTCATGAACCTTAAGTACTTGATTATCAAATCTGTAAAAACCAAAGCCATTGCCTTATCTTTGTTAAACTTGGTTCTTTTCAATCTTTTGCAAAACTGTAAGGGTATACGTACCAAAATCTCATCCGAAAATTTATCCTTGCCTTCCCCCACGTAACAATGGTTAATAAGTCAAACAAGTCAAACTCTATAAGACGCCAGATCAGCGATTTACCTTGTCTCTAAATCGAATCCCAATACTGTGAGAATAGCAACTCTGCATAAAAACCATTAAGTTATTTCCTTGGATGTTCAGCGCACGCATCTAGCTCAATTGTCTTGTTTTATCTTGTTTTTACATCGTCTTAAGCACATTTCATTGATTTTAATTCAGGAAATTGTTCTGTCCTTTGCAAAGAGCAACAACCTCAACCGAACTATACTCCTAGCAACTCACGCGAATCTTCAAGGTAAAAGATCGTCCAAGTAAAAGTCGAAGTTTCTTACGAGTCCAAATATGCAAAATCCTAAATCCAGCATCAGCAGACTGGTAACTACACAGGCAGCGGTTATCTCCAATGTCTTTATCTATACATATAAGTAAACTCTCTCTTTCTAGTCAGTCTTCCACCTGTCAATTCCACGATATGCTAGTCTAATGTCCCTTGGCTGACCGTTCAACGCAGGCTAAGTTGTCAAAATAGAAACACAATGGACTTCTAACCCGTAAGCACCTAAAACGCATGCTCCAGCGAGACCTGCTGGTAGAGCGTATAAAATACTACACGCTACAGAGATGAGCATATATATCCCCGTATATTCTTTAAATAGTCTTCAGCGCGATTGGTAAGTAACAAGTTGTGACGTCACTCTCCTGGCTACAAGTACATGTAATCTTGAAATGTACTTATTATATATCACCTTGGATATATATAAATGTGCGAAGTTACTAGTCATCACTCCAGCCTGTTACACTTCCCTCACAAATCATAGAAATGAGATAAACAACATGCAAATGCTGCTGCCCTGCCTCCTGCTACGTCACTATGCCTTGACACACATATATCACGGACAGCGTGCTTCACATGTTATGTCATTCACCGAGAGCATATATAAACAAATTCGGGTCAAACCACTTAGCTGATGTGAGCCTCATTTTCTCACAAACGGTGTGTACGTGTTCATGCTCATGGAAAGTGAATATCTTAATTACTGTATTCCGTTAAACAGATTTTGATAAATTCCTTTGACACGTGTTTTATAAATTAAGTAATATATATTATATATACAACAAATGACCACTCTGTGTGACACGACAGGAAGTAAACAAAGTATCGCTTCCAAGTGCACTGGCTATCGCGTTACTTTCTATATTATACAGTGTATATTGTGGCTCTTTAGGTTCCGCTGGCGTTATAATGTGAAAGAGCAGGTGCCCGTTTATCTAGAGTTACGCGAAAGTTTAAATCCCAGTTCAAACTCAAGGTCAGTCTCCATCTAATAACACCTCTGGTGTATGGCAACCCAAATGTTTAACGACAAAATAAGTGGTGTGTTTGAGTCGCAATCTAACTTGCTACAGCCGCAAATGTCGAAAAAACTCCCTATAAATATTTCAACTGTAACCCCTTTACATATAGAGCATGAAGTTGGGATTCGCATATATTTCATACTTAAAGCTATGGCAACAGCAGCGCATGCGTGGAATAAATCCTAGAGAGAATGCAGAGGTGTGTCAGCTACGCGTGTTCTCATTGGCTGATTTCTGGGTTAACTGGTGGCATGATGTATGAAAATGTGCAACGTGAAAAAAAAAGACATTTGCGGAGATTTGTGCAGTGCCGTTTTTCAGATGGCAAAGGGAACGACACGAGGCACAAATATTTTCCCTTTTATATATCATTTGCTTGGCTTTTGCAGAACAATTTGACTTGCCTATTTTTATAAATTTGTTTCCTTTGACTGTTTGCGCTTTTTGCACGCGAAGTGTACTTTGGAGCCATAAATACAAATAACAATTACAAAACGGTGCGAATTTGACACGTTGAGCCTTTAACGTGTCAGTAAATATTAAAGTACACCCAAAAATAGAAACCTGTTCTAAGACATTTGACATTTATAGCAAACATTATTACATAGTTTAATGTATTAAAATCCTAACCTTCGGCTCTTCCACATAATTTGAACTCTGTTGTATTTAGGCTGCTTGTTGAGTCCAAGGGTAAACGGAAGCAGTTAAAAACAAAACAAAACTACTTGAAATTTCTACAAGTGGCCTTTGAGCTGCACAAAGATTATGAATGTATAAAACAGTTCTCGTTCAATTACAGGTTGACGTGGAGTGAAACTACTAGTTACATTTCCTTATCCATGCAACCTCACTTCATTAACTAAATCATAACGGGATACAGCGTGGCTATTTTTAAAAGGCATGAGTGCGGTTACCTAACGAACAGAGGCTTTAAAACAGAGTTTCACGGAGACAAACCACTAGATGTTTTTAATGATGTGATATTTGACGTCATGAAGCCAAATAGACGGAAATGAAAGCACCCAAACAAGTATTAGGCTTCACAAAATAATGGAATAATTCCACTTGTATCGAAGCCGGACTAGAGAGGAGGTCGCGATTCCCGTCTTCAATCTTGCTAATGTCAAACACTGTCTGATTCAACTCGATGCTATTCCGATGCTTCAATGTTTTCTCGCCCTACTTTTATGTCAGTCTGAACTTTTTCATTTTTGAACTGTGGGTTCACTTATACTAACAGCAAAGTATCCGAAACATTGTATCAACACCTTTAGTGAAATGACTCTCGATAGTTTGACAATATGTTTTGCAATACCAAAGTCTGGCATATAGCTTAAAACCCCATGTGAAGTTATCAGGCTTCAAACTAATAGAACATTTTAGATTAACTTACTTTTGACGGTCACGAAATCATGAAGCTGACTTCGATTTTCCACCTCCACTCTTTTCTTTTCTCCTTTATATGTTTTTTTCTTCTTTCAGTTACTTGAATTCAAGGCTCATTTACCGTTTGCTGCAAAAAGAAAATGAAAATATTTAGTTTAACAGATTCACAATTTGGTCTTCATTTTTTGTTAGATAAAACGAACGGAAAATTTTCCAGTACATGTATTTACTATACGCTGGCCGTTCGACGATTTGAGCTGCAGCCTCATCATTTGAGGAACAAGTAAAGGAAATACTCCCAAAAGAACAATAGCTAATGTGCCGAAATCGCACCCCTTGCTTTGTTGCACAGCCCAAACCACTTTGGCACGCCACAGGTTTAAACGTTATCAGAGAGGTGCACCCTTGCCTACATGATCGCAACTGGACTTCTTGAAATCGCCACAGGTTTAAGAACAAAACCCGCGAGCACAATGACCATTGTCGCCTTTCACGAGAAAGTATTACAAGAGTCACAGTGACACCTTACCATTCATTCACCACGCATCCCTCGCACGCGAGAGCCTCGTCAAATTGCTCAGCGACGATTCCTAACTGACAAATTCCTTTTCGGACGCATTCACTCTTGACTTAATTAAGTGTTCTATCCAACTTCTTACACAATTCCCTACGTGTAGGATTGTTAAATTAAAATACATTAAAAACCCTTTTCATCTTTTTTTTCTCTCTAATGATCTAATTTAACTCGCATTATCGGTCTGGTGATACTTTGTATGGGGGGATTCTACACAACAGGTTAACTCTATTTATCTAATTGTTTACATCGTATTTCAGTTTCAAGTGTACCGTCGCCTTCGATAAATGTTCTGAAAAAAGTTCGGCATTGTTGTCGTTTGAAGTCATCTGTTATCACAATAACTATACTCAGTCCCTAACAAAATATATGCAACGTAGAAATTAGCAAAACAGCCATTTAGAAGTGTTTTTTGGACATTTGTAATACATCGGGTAAGCATCCAAGCTACATGCTTTACAGGTCTCATTTCTTATTACATTAAACTCGTCTTCGTCTTACCAACAGTGAACCCCTCCTAAAAATTGGTGAACGTTTTAAAGAGGCACCATAAGTTAACCAGAACGCCACACAAAACGCCGACGACTCTTTGTCGCCATGTTCAAGCTATAGCCTGTATCAAATCAGGACGCCGTAGATGTGAGGTGGACCATAACATGGCAGTGTTTATAAAGCACATCGTGTTGCACGCGTCATGAACCCTGGAGAACAATGCCTTGATGGCACCTCACAAGCTTACCTGATATGACCTAGATCAAAAATATTTTTAGGTTATAATACAGTTAGCCCTATTGTAATGAGAGTGACTCCACTATGGTTCACAAAAAGGTTTGTAGATTCTACAAGTCAACTGGCGGTCGTGTTACCTTTGTTATAAAAACATAGGGGTATATCGATGCAAGTAAAGGTTCAATTTTGTAACAAATAAAGCATTGTAAATAAATATATAGTGAAAGTTTTAACTTAAACATTAATACCATGCACAGCTTTTCGACAAAGCTGGCGTTCCGGAAAAATATTTTCATTTTTTTACAGGAAAAGTTAGGGCAGGGGCTGGACTGTCTCTACTTTTTTCTTTGAAGGAAAAGATATACAGCCACAAGCAGTTTTACACTGAGAATGAGCCTAAGAATAATTTTTCATTTAGTGTTACGTCACTGATATCTTATTGTGTTACGTCACTGATTTTCCACTGTATGTTACGTCACTAATATCGTCATTTGTCTGATGTGCCACTGGTATCCCCTTCCCTCAGAAATGTTCAGGTGGCGCAATGAAATTCCAAACCATCCCGCCGTTTCCTTTGCTGTTAAAGAGTGTCCAAACAAAGAGCAAATGAGTCGTAGTCCAAGTTGACAAAAAGATAAAAGAGCAGTTAACCTCGGCTATTTTTAAATGACCATATCATTCCCACCTTGTCACTTCAAAGAAACAGCAAATACCTAGGTCAATGACCAATGAAGGACTGTCCACCACTGGTCAATTATTCAAACAAGACGGGTACTTCAGGGTCGGTGACAGTTTAATCTGTCTTTAAACACAGCAGAGTTGGAGAGCACATGGCATTCGGGCACGGGGCCAATTCTGGGCTAATCACCTTCCATCACCGGCGGTGTCCTGTCAGCCCCTGGTCACCGTGCGCCAACTGGGTGCTTTTCTCCCAACCATAAACAGATCTATACTGACAAGGAAGGCTTACATAGCATATATCGTCCGCAGGTTGGAGTTACACATTTCAAGTTTAAACTTTAAGACATTTCAGGTTTCGGGAAAAGTAAACTACGTTGTACACGTTGGTTTTTCTCAAAGCAGACCAGGTGTATCGTGTCCATCGACTTCACTTATGCCCTTAAATAACGTTAGAGTATTAAAAATGTCCCCTGCTCAAAAGTCGTGGCAGTGCCAGATCAGCTAAGAGCGCTTACCTCTTCCTTCCCTGTAACTGTTGGAGCAAACCACATAGTGAACATTAAATAAGAATGAGATCAGAACATATATCATTTATGTTATTTTTTCCGGATAGCTTTCAAAAAAGATGAATATATCTCTACTTGTTTTTCTTCAGGCTGCCTCCAAACAACTCCGGGAAATTAAACCAAATGCCGTTTCTCAGAACCACTATCTTTCCCCAGCTGCTTCGCTCATTTCGCATCTCCAACACTTGGCTCTAAAAATAGGACGCACTCGCATCAGCTGATTGCTGTTATGAATCATTTATTGCGATTGACTATTTTCTAGCTTCCTGCTCAAAAATCGATGGCGTGGTTTTTGTTAATTCATCGCGAACATCAATATTAAGACAAGTATTAGTATTTGCCTATCGCATTCGACAGTCGTGGACCACACAAACGAATTACCCCTTGGGTTTTCCCCAATAGTGTACGTATATGAATAATATTTTACGATAAACGTTAGAACCCTAGCTTTCATATTTATCTTCCGATTACGAAAAGAGTGTTTGGCATTTCGTCTTGTACGTGACTCCTTTGCAAAACTACATCATCACGTGTCTTCTTCTTTATGATTCCTCTAAAACTGTCTTGATACGAACCAATGCAGATACACAGCGATCAAATGTGTTATATGTACGATTACTTTGCTGACAACGCACTAAACATTTACAAATGCCTCTCAAACCACAGAGAGACGGCATTAACAGCTCAGCGAGGAGTGCATTCGGCTAGCCCACCAAATGTATGAAATTGGGCTCTTTCTGTCCAGGACCCTGGATGTCAACTAATGCCCCGAACAGCTAAATTGGTATCTGGTAGTCAAACCGTACACCTAGCGAATACATAAGTGGTCGTAAACCCGCAGGTGCGTGTCTTAGATTCCACAATCCTGCCCAGGTGTTCACTTGGTCTCTCTCAGTCCCACTGCCATAAACATCTTTTTTAATAACGGGCCCCTTGATGGCTGTATTTTCTTATCATACTATAGGTTTAATCGTGACACATGTTTGAAATCACTCTGAAAATGATGTTAGAAATAAACCTTTTGAAAACTATCTAAAAACTATGCAATCGCTCATCTCAGTTATCTATCCCAAATCGGTGATCAAATGTGATTTGTAAAACGAAGATCCCATTTTCCTTCAAGTGAACTACTTCTGGATTATTTCGAGCACATTTTTTATCTTTGAGTATAGGTTGACTTTCTACGTAAAACCGCATCCAGGTACTCCGTTTACCGCATCATCGATCGGGATTTCAAATTTAAGTAGATGTAAAATTTTAATGCATTCCGGCCAAGTACCGGCAAAAATTATACAACAAAAAAATTCGCTTGAACAATTCGTCTCTTATTCTGTTTGATCTTGATCAAGGAAAAAATTAAGTGAATTCTAGTTTTAAACATGATAATGTAACAGTCCAATAAATGTAAATCTATTATATATTTTTCAAATGGCAATGGAAATAAAAGACATTCAAACATCGCCTCATTTAATGTACAATACAATATACTCCAATTTGGTGACAACGTTGTCGCATTTATAGTTTTCAGAGGACCCCGATAAAAATTTTACAAAATACAGTCGGCAAAGTTGTCGGAACGCACACCTTGGTCAAAAACCTGAGACTAAATCATGCAATAATCTGCTTATTAACAAGTGGAACAAAATCTACACGTAACACATTACCTGCTGTTCAAAGAAACACATAAAGCAGTGCAAGAACATCTGCGAGAAATATGGCAACTTGGCAATGTCCAACAAGTGACTTGACGACACTGTCCACTGAATGCAGTTTATAACGCAGAAATCCCAAGGCTTATGAACCAAAACCCGTGATAACTGATGTCTGCTCCTCCACAGCGACAATAAGAATATTGTTCATCTGTGGATATATAAACAGAAAAGAAGCCAAGATTTAGGTCCCAGACGAAGCGCCTATACTTGCTTCTTTCCAAGCTATCGGGGCAGAAAATACTACAAAGCAACTTCATTCAGATGTCAGGTTGTTCTGAAAGTGAGTCCTGTCTGGATTAGTTTCAGGCAAACCACAAAACACAAAAAGTCCACCCTTACTATAAACATTGCGTCAGGCAGTGAAACCCGCAAGCGTGACCTTTTTCACACATTTGTGTCACGAGCACTCATGTGTCAATCTGGGGGATTTTTAGTCAAAACAAAGCAATTATTTCCAAGTTCTGATACTGTGCAACGTGGTGTAATTACCTTGCTTTTGTTCACCTTCACAGGTCTTACAAAACTCACCAATGCCACAAAACGCAGCAGACACCATGTAATATCTGATTTTTTTCAATAACACTCCATAAACTCAATTGCCCAAAACCCATGCATCCTGCCGTTTCAACGTGTAGCTCTTGTTTTGACTGAAGTTCAAGGTAGTTGTTTCAGAGGAATTGACAGCTTTCCGTCACATGTTTGTCTCTGAATCAAGTTGCACTAGCACAGATGTGGGAAAAAAACACCAATACATAATGTTTCTCGGTATGATATTTTTCGCCATAATTCGTTTTTTTTTCAGCAGGGAAGAGACGGATGAATATACCGCTGAATAGAACGCTGTAAACAAAAACAGGAAGGCTCTTGACACCGCGGCCTCCTCACAGAGGGTTTAGTGTTAAGTTGTCCAACATTTCTCTTTGGGGGATTGGTCTGAAAGAGACGTATGTCTGGGATGACGATATTGAATACAACATGCTCTAATTCCATCTACTTGGGAGTTGCCATGGCAACTGGTCGACCCATCGTATCGTTTGCGTATGTCGTTCCAATTGGGAACTATCAGCACTGGAGGACACACTCGTTATACGGCATTTATTTTCATAAAATCTGAACTTTTTTGCTCATTTTTTGCAGGTCTCTTTTGAACGAGGAAAAAACAATTAGCATGTCTATGGTGCATGTAACCGCCATATGTTCTTCACAAACACAAAAGTGTGTGTGCATGCGTGCGTGTACCTGTGTGTGTCTATGCATGCGTGCGTGTTTGTGTGTGTGTATGTGTGTGTGTGCGCGCGTCTGTACCACGCCTGACAGGGGACAAAAACAGTGGATAACTGCACTCGCCAACCTGTGGCTGTCATAACAGTCATCCCATACCGGTTGCGATGCCGGGAGTTCACCCAGTGCAAGCTGCTTCTTTGGATTAGTCGATAGCACAAGAAAATGTGGTTTCTTCCGATAAAGAAAATAAACAATGCCCGATAAAAAAGGGTCCCGCACACGCGCCTCCCAAGTGTTATTTCCTGTAGAGCTCGTGCCTATTATGAACGCCAAATTAGACTTGGTTGGTGCACGGTTCATTAAGTGAGCTGGTCCTGAATTAAGAACGGAGTCTCGTTCTATTTCAGTCCTAGCGCGGCGGATGGGGCTTCAATCACGGCACTCAGAAATGAAATTTTGCTTTTGCCTTTTGTTCCTGCCGCGTTGAATAACACTGTCGGTCATAGAGCGTGCTTACGAAGACGTATGAGTAGTTAAATCGCTGACTTAACATGTATTTTTTGATTCGCACCAGCTGTCCGACTATGTTACAAAAACATCCTATTATTACAAAAGACATGGGGAGAGTATTTTTCGGGAACTCGCCCAATCATTCAGAGGGATTGGCACTAAATGCCCTTATGCGCGTGAACCCTATCAAACCGCCTTCACCTTAACACAAGTGAACACTGAACTTCATATCTGATATACACTTTTTGAGAATAAATGAATATTCAAGGTGCACTCTATTCGACCACACAGAGCCTTTACTACCTATGAAATCCGCATTCGCATGCAGTGAGCCTTTCCAACTTTAGGCGCGGACATGATCCCAGTCTTGTAGCATTCTGGTTATACAACCAGCCAGGCACCTTGTAGTCACGTATACAGGTACACAGGTACCTTTCGCACGTACGCGTGAAATCACGGATAGCCTGGGATGCTTTGTATGAAACCATAAGTCCAAAGCAATAAACAATTGATTTCCCAAAACGAACTCATATATTTCAACTGCTTAACACGTGTTTTTTTTAGTTTTAGAGCAAATATATGTGTCTGGTGTCGTTGAAACCTTTACCCAAAGTCGATCACCGGCCCATGTCCATCACACGATGATGAAACTACACAAGGTAACGTTTTACTATTTGCAGGGCTCAAGTCACTTTTCAGAGAAGTTTCAGCGTATACGTTTTGGCGCCACTACCCGGTGTTATTTTGTAATGAGATAATTTTGTTTCTAACCCGCGCTCCTTAAACTTTAGGCCAATGTATTCCCGTCTCCTTTCAGAAGATTTATTTTCAACCTTATTAGCCCCGTGAAAGACGACCGCGCATACTCTTACGTTGGAAATGCCATGTCTGCGTGCTAACCAACAGGTCCTCTACTGTATACATTTTCTTTCTTTTCTTTTTTCATTTTTTTTCATTGATGTATGTCTATCATTTCATAAAAAAGAGATACCTTTCTTTTCACTTGTTTAGTTTTTCTCGTTAATATTTTCTTTGCTAAGCGCCAAACACACACATGCACGCACACACACACAAACACACGCACGCACACACACACGTGGCGGGCCCTCTTCAGACAGTTATTATAACAACGTGACCATGACCCAGACCTTCATCTTAATCCAATAAAATTTGTTGACACAGTGATAAAGCGTGGTTATGCATGCCGGCTGGAGGTTGACTAACCTTGGCAAGCTGATAACACAGAGAAGTACTTCTACCAGAACTGGAATGTGGTACAGCACGGCAGCCAGAGCGTGAAATGCGCAGTGCTATCACCCGAGAATTGCCACCATTTCTGGATGTATCCGGTATCGGTATCCCTGAATATATCCGATATCCCTGGATATATCCAATATCCCTGGATACATCCGGGAGCTGGTATATGACCTCCCACTTATCGAGTAAAAACCAAGGAGGACATGTTACAAATAATGCTACTGTTACAAACTGTGATAATATTGCTTCCTGATGAATACCAGCAATTCCCCGTCATGAATATGTTATATTATATAAACCAAGTAAACTACTCTATATCGGTTTCTAGGGGCATGCACCCTCATTGTGAAACTGCCAGTCAATGATTTACCTCTGTTTACTCCAATATACAAGTCAATACTAAATTAACGATTAACAGGTTTTTACACATGTTGGGGTATTTTCATAATCACCCTATCAATGTGTGGTCAGAGGCATATCAATGACATATTAGCAAATATATGTCTGAACTGGTGGTGTAAGGGTCGATTTGTATCAAACGGACTTATCTAAGTCTGAAGCAATAACGACAAGCGCACACTTTAGGAAGCTGCGTGTCCAGCACAGAGCTTACTGTACCTGGATGGGGCATTAACTCGGCGACTCAATATTAAACGCAGTGTTTAAATATATTGAGAAAAAAGTGGTCCTAACCCCTTCTGACCCTTTCTCCAATCTGTACTAGCCATCACAGTAACCTCACTGTCACCCCCTTCACCTGAGCGTCTGTAGACGTGATCATTATCATTTATTAGGAGATACTATCTTGTTGCCTCTCCATTTTTGATATGTCACGTTTGACTGGGAACGTGGCACACCCCATTATTACAGTTTCACCGGATGATACATAAATTGTGGTAAAGACCGTACTTCTCAGTCATTACTGACAGAAAAAAAACTAACTTATGGCTTCAACGTGTAGCATGGCTAAGTCGAAAACCGTTCAAGCATGACTACTTTAGATCGAAAATAGGGTAATTGGCGCCTTCGGACGACTTAAAAAGCAGTTTCGAATGATCTATGTTGTTTTGCCTTTCTGTGAAGACTGGAGATGAGATCGTTTTCTCGTCTGAATACACCTTTCCGCGACGTGTCCTTTCTACGGGCGCACACATGAACTATCGCACGTTCACATAAGGAAATCGTGGTACTGTCTAACCGCATGGTTTTACTTACCATATTATGGAAAACAAAACTCATTTACGAAACAATATTCAACGAGTCTGTCAAAAAGTTCTCTCTACTTGCATATGAACAACCAGTTGACCACTGACAATATTTCTGCACTTACATCAGAAACGTGGTTAACCACGAGGATCCCTCCCCGCCACGAACGCCCAGACGTTCGACTTGTCTATCGTCTGATTCTGAAACCTTTGACCCTGCCGATCCTCTCCACAAGACCATGTGGTCGGTAATCAGTGACCGTAACGTTAGCTAGGCGCAACATGCGGCCTTCTCGTCTCTATAGATTGAGGTCATCATGATCATTAGAAGTCAATATCAAAAGTCAGTGAGGAGCGTTTTGGTATATCTGGAAGCCACCCAAATAGTTGTAAAATAGGAATTAAAATTACACAACTTTACAGCATCAATGAAATACGCAGTTGTAGCCGAGATATTAGATGTAACTATGAAAAGGAGGGCATTTACCCCAGTGCAAGTTTTTTTTTTTTTTTTGTTTTACTTACAATCTTAATCGCAGTGTCTGTCTGCAATCAAAAGAGATTGAATAAAAAGCTGTATATTAACGACTTCAACCATGAATCTCATATAGACCGAGACAGCGGGTAGTTTACACTTTACGCCAGGGTTCGTAACTTTTCACAATTGTGTCGTCCAGGGTACACGCCAGATCCAAAACCTTACGTACACATTGCCTTTTGTTCCGTCACGGTACAACCCCCGAATGCTATTTTTACCATCTAACCCTTTTTTCTCCTTCAACAAAGAAAATTCAGATGCCAATATCCATGAAAGTGGGCCCTTTGTTATATAAACTTTACCTAGGCCTTACGAGTGGGAATTTCATGAGTCAAATTGTTCCGGTTTTACTGTGTATAACGAGAAACGTGCACGTGTACAGTGAGTGTACATATATTTGTGTGTACCTGTACATTATTATGTGCCATTGCTCCACTATCCGTTGCCTTTTATCTGATAGGTTTATAGTACGGGAGCCCTGGCCTGTCTCTTTGGCAAACATCTACCTCGCTCCAAACAAATTTTATCTCTGCTTATTTTCTTCTCATTGCACACCCATAAATCGAAATAAATGTCCTCTTTGTGTGCGGATGATGTGTGCGTATATTTCCTAAATTTGAAACGAAATCGGAGTTAATCATTTCGGCATGATCTTATTTTAAAATCTTTTCCTCAGCAACGTCGGGTCGGAGTTGAAGACGTACTGGACCAGGCTAGGTGATGTAACTAAGCAGTCGCTGTCTGTCGATGCTATTTTCGGCCCAAGGTGAACTTTTCTGAGCAATGAATCACACTACATTATGGGAGGATTTTTTTTTCTTAACCACAAAAATCAAATTAAAAATCAGCTGATGGCCCCAAGGCGCGTCTGTCAACATTGACTGACGTTTATTGCATTGCGCGGTAATGGGGTGCTTTATTCTCTCTCTCTCTCTCTCTCTCTCTCACACACACACACACACACACACCCACACTCACACCTCTTTCTCGCTCTCTACCTTTCTCTCTCTTTCTTTTTTCCCTCTCTCTCGGTTTTTCTTTCTGTCTCTTTTCCTCTCTCTCTCTCTCGCTCTCTCTCTCAGTTTCTCTCTCTCTCTCTCTCTCTCTCTCTCTCCATACTTGCACCCGTTTTCTGTATCCATAGCGCACTCACAATGCCATACCCAACTCTGGCGTCACCAGAGCCCTTTAAATCTACTTATTAAGCGATATATAATACTTTCTGCTGGGCCGTTGCCTGGGCAATTTACCGAGAGAAACTGCTGTCCCGATTCGCGCACGTGAAGTTATGGCAGTTGCGGTACACCACTAACGGCACTCGCACTGCTCAACGTCCGCCTACCAATAGCTATAGAGAACATATACCGCTGTCATCTCGTAATTAATGACTAATTTTTTATTAGGGGGCCAATGTTCGCAGGGTTAATTTTCACTACTATACTTAATTCTACTTCCTTTTTTAATTCTTGAAAACGTTTTGGCCGTATGAATATCCGGAAAATACCTCCATCAATGTTATTTCTTCTTTTTTCAAAGAAAAAAAAATAAATAAAATAATTCTCTTATCCTTACGTATAACTAACTTTTCATCAAAAAATCAAAGATCCCTTTTATATAAACGTCAGTTTGTTCTATGCAGGTCTATAATATATCTCTACAGCGCTTTTTACTGAACTGTCTGGTAATAATGCGTATCACGGAACTATGATTCAGTGTACTGCAAATATATTCCTCCAGCTTGATTCTTAGAATTATCCACATGAAAATGCACATTATGTCATCTTATTCATAGAATCTTCTATCCAAGAAAATTGACAGTGTATTCACACAGCGCATAAATTGTTAAACGACCCCTATCATTTAAAAAAAAAAGAGAAAAAGAACATGAGTGAAAAATCGTTGGCGTTTTCAACCCCTGCCCGAAGAGAAACATATACTTCTGTATGATCATTAAAATATTACAAAACAACACCAACACGATAGTGAAAGCCAATCCCCGGATCACTATC
The DNA here is from genome assembly GCF_051362555.1 of Lingula anatina. Classification (NCBI taxonomy): domain Eukaryota; kingdom Metazoa; phylum Brachiopoda; class Lingulata; order Lingulida; family Lingulidae; genus Lingula; species Lingula anatina. The sequence goes on from NC_141773.1 coordinate 3,106,525, forward strand.
TGGGAGTTTCAAAATTAATACAAATTTTGTTTATACAAATGTACCCACTGGCCTCTGATACATGTACATATCTATTATATACGACTTTGTTTTTCATCAAAAGCACCCTAATCTCAGATAATATTCGTCACTTGCTTCTTTTTTTCCTGACACTAACCATATGCCAGTTATAGACATAACAAAAGGACAATGTGACGGAATATGATGACAAATGTGTTGTTCTCAGTTTCTATATCGCACTCCCACCACCCGAAATTTTTAACCGCCCCCGACATGAATGACGTGAGCACACGCAAACCTAAGTTAACTGAATTTTAATAACCTTAACGAAATACATCTCAAGCTGTCATAACAAGAAGACAAGCCTCAAATTATCGGGTTGATACTCATTTATGAAAGAAAATGTCATAAATTTCCTTTTCAAGGATGGGAGCGGGGGTTATCTCTCTCAGAAAACAATATTATTATCGATGTATGGAAATGCTCTTACTCTGCTGTAATGTCAAAATAGTGCCTATATACTGTACATTGTGGGTGTTAATGATAAGCTCATTAATCCGAAATGCGCTTGGTTCGATTTGTGAAAATTCGTTCGATTTCCGATGAAACATATATTGGTCTCCTTAAAATAAGTACGCGTTTAAATTTACAGTCGCTATTGCGTTAGGGTCCATAGTTTTCAAAAGTAAGTATGGTAAAAGTAGCTTTACAGGCATTAAAATAATTCCTATTTCTTTTGTCATATCGGAATATCTTTGAGTTAGGTTAACGTTCACTGCGCTGCGAAAAGCTCTGCTCTTCTTATATGTTTTCACCGTGGTATGACAATAATTGACAGTGTAATATTATCCTATGTATCTATAAATAACTGTTTGTAATCCAGCCGTAAAGTTCAACAGAGGACGAAATACAGGCCATAACACACAAATCCCCCCCAAAAAATTATCATTTCAATAGAACAAGAAACATATGTAAACACTTAAGTTTATCCCTTCTTTCTCAGTTACCTGCCAATCACTGAAATCCTTAAACCATCTTTCTTTTTAATCTGCGTTCCATAGGACTTAACTAATGGAAATTCCCAAGTGTTTCTTGAACTAAGAATTCACACCGCAACGTATAAAGCGTAGTAAATCTAAGTCGAATACGGCGGCGTTTCGGAGCGTGGCGCAATACAATGTCAACATTTCATGAGTAAACCTGACTTCATACTGGTATATTATAGGACATGAATGACCACATTACATGCACCGGGGCATATCTTCATTCCAGCAACCAACAAGACAGTACAGAAGCATTAGGCACTCTACCATACCCTCACCTCGTGCCGACCTGGGCCCCTCTCTTCGCCCGGTTGCTCTCCGCTCTTATCTGTCCGTTATCTAATGGCCTATTAGTGGCGATAATCACACCACTGACCACACGAACAAAATACCATATCGCACTGACCACAAGGACAGCCACATATCGCACGCTAGAGAGCCTTTCCGAGTTGGGACGAGATCGTTAAACCTCTTTAAGGCACTAACGTATTTAAACTCGCTCCTACCTCGTGTAAGAATATATAACCAGTATACTCATCTAACATTAAACACGCCTGTGAAGCTGTATAGAATGAATGACTTATCAATATATGCCGGTATCTTATCCGGTTTTTATGTAGTCTGAGTAAGACCGCATATCGAATCATCCTAATAATTAATTATCATATTATATATATGATGAAAACAACCATAATATTTGCGACCAATGTCTATAATCCCTATGATAAACCTTAGGCCTACACTTTGAGGGTAGCCATAATACACAGGGGAAGTTTTCTAAGACTTTTTTGTCAGTTATATATTTGTGTTTACCTTAAATCCCAATTCAAATACAGTAAAAAGACAATCACACTCAAATGACATTTATATCATATACTTAATTATGTTATCAACCAGACCCATCAGACACAATTTACACTAGTATAAAAAAAGATACAGCGTGTCGACTTACCGGTCTCCAAGTCCATTCTTCATCGCCAGCCTCAGATTGAAAAATCCCTAGCTTGACTCATATCAGCTGGTCGACCGCAATCGATGCAGATGTCAGCCTTAGTGCTTGGCAGCGAGGAAAATAACCCCTGGAAATCGACAGTCAGTCAGCTGTGCCTTTTACTGCTTCTCACCCCGCTCGCCAGCTCGCACTGCAGTGTGCAGTGTCCTTAATTTAGCAATCATTAAACTTTTTGTGTGCAACTCACACAGTGCACATTGGTAAGAGTTTCAAATTATTTTATAACTTACCAATTTTATGTTTCAAAAACAATTTTATTTTGTGCGCATATGGATTTATTACACTTTAAGTGCGAGTTTTTAACCTGGGTGAAGGCGTGACCTCTAACAGCAAAGCGCGAGGATTAAGCGGGGTGTGTAGGCTAACAGCCAATCAGAGCGCGCCTTAAAGAGATGGTGTTATTTTTAGAATGCAAGCATGGAGACTGCAACTGTTTAGTTTAAAGCGATCGCTGAGCATAAACCTACTGTGCTTTCGTCGTATTTGCCACGGCTAGGAGTTGCTTTCTCAGTGCGAAAAGAGTTCTCTCCTCCTAGCAACGGGGCTATACGCTTTAGTTGAGATACTCCCCATTAAATAAATGCTCATATGCCGAATATAACATACAAGCTTGACGATGTCGAAACAGTAGCGATCGTCATTATATTCAGTTCCATACCACTGTACTTGTCGTATTATATATGCATATCTATTATTATACTCATTCGGTGATAGACGTAAAATAAACTTATGTCGCAATGGCAAATAATGATAAGATAATAATAAAGAGGGTAATTATTATCATATTTCCGTGTATAATATAACGTCTGAGCCTGTGCATTAGAATTCAACAGCAGTGTAAGAGCAATAGAAATGAATAGAACGCGATTCGTCATGTTATTGTTTCAATATTGCACGTAATTTCCTACATAACAATAACTCCTAGCGGGTAAATGTACTTTACTTATCCCTCAGCCAATGGGGAACCTTTTCATGATAAACCCAAACCTGTTTATGGGCTTCCATGATACCTGTAGAAATTTTCTGCCATAATATATAAGATTTTTTTTCCTTGAAGGCTTCGCCATAATTGAACTAACTCCAGCAAGGTCACCTCATCGATCTAGTAATTTATGTCGTAAGAATGGCATTAAAGTATGAAAAAAGGGGGAAAAGAACAATGGCGAAAATCCTGCGTGACAGAAAAGATCTACAGTAGTTTCTATAGTTGTATAATACCGCTGCCTTGAAGCCTTAAAAAGATCTCTTCCGTATTCATTCATGTACCTGCTGAGCCAAGAACTTAATATTAGTGACAGCGTTCATGGCATCGAGCAGTGGTTTTCCTGCTGCACCATGTTAACAAATATCGTAACGGTTTTGAAATTGAATCTGGGGACACAAGATTTTACTCGTAATTTCACGTCTGTGGCGCATGTTTCGGAGGGTCCCAGTCTGCTCAGTCCACCCGTTCTTCGCTCATAGAGCGTTCCGCAGAACACCGGAATTCTACGGTCGTCTGCTACATTATTTAGAGCGGATTTACATTTTTTTGTGTGTGTGTGTTGAATAAGACATATTCCTTCATTTTCAAGAAAACACATCAGGTATTAGTATAAAATATAATATATATGGTAAAAATACACGAGGCAAAAGATCAAGGATTTGAACCAAAAAAAAAAAAAAAAAATTCTCAAAATTATAAATCTAAATCGTTTGTATTTCTCTTCGATTCGACTTTTAACGAAAAAATGTTTCACTGTCCATTCTCCCTCTAACTGCTCTCTCTCTCTCTCTCTCTCTCTCTCTAGCCCCTTGTTAGAAAGATAGGACGCCTCTAAAGAGGCCTGGGTTCATATTGAAGAAATTAAGATTGAGGAAACCTTTGGAGCAGCTGTGTTATGTTTTTCAGTTGTCGCTGTTCAGACTCTGGCTAGGGCCTTGACCGATATTCCCGCTGAAGATATGTGGAATGTTCCTGCAGCAATATATAACATTTACGTAATAGCAAAATAACATTATTTACTGTTTCTCTTATTATTTATGTGTGTGTGTTTGTGTATGTGTGTGTGTGTGTGTGTGTGTGATAAGAGTAATTGAAATATGCACATATATACTTACGCGGAGAAAAATATAAAGTCAATTTTAAGCTCAGAATGCTTTTCACTGAAACAAAACACGGCTTAACCAGGTTAATCTTATATGCGTTGGCAGTTCATGCTTGATCGGGTTCGCAATAAAATCTTCATGCAACAGGTAACCCAATCAACCGGTGCTGTTTACCAGCGTGACACGCACCAAGGCCACGTCTATGTAAATGTTGTTTTAAGTCGCTTACAGTATTGCGGAGTATCCCAGTTCTTGGAGTATTAGTAAACAGCCATGGCCGTGTGGATATCGCCCTGTGGTGGTCGGAATAAATTTTGGCAATAAGCTCAAGACATTTTCAAGCGTATTGTAAGAACTTTTTTTAAATCTTAATCGTAAGATATAGCGAACATATATCAATTTAGCACACGCGCGATTTTCTTCTGAGGTCAACAATGGATTACAGAAAAGCTTTTTATCACGACCGTTAATTTTAATTAAAATAATTTGTGTGCCTGTGTTTCTACCAAATAAATGTATGAAAAAGAAAATGTTAATTTCCTTAAATCAATGTTTATCTGAAATAAACTCAAAATAATTCTGCGTACAGGGAGCGTTCCAGTCGCGCCAAACAGGGCCTTGTTCACAATTTCAGGACAGCCGGTAAATACGTACTGCCAACTGCTCCAACTGCAGCTGTTGACTTGATACAGTTTCAAAACCCGTATAGGTCACGTGGTCGCATCTAGGGCCCTTTGTGCAAAGACCGTGTCTAGTTAATATTAAATTCAGTCTTTTCATCCATGATGAGAGATCAAATAATTTATGCTCAAAATTTCTTCATTTTTTTTCCTTTTTAAATTTATTAGACTGTTTTTAAATTTGCAGTAGGGAAAAAAGAAGAAAACTGGATAGGATTAGAATAGAAACCACGAGTCTCTTTGGTTTAGAAGTTCGTCGCCTGAGATTTTTTTCTTTTCAAACTTACCTGATATGTCTGTCATCATTGACTAGGTTAGGTGTGAAACGCCCGTGCTGATAAATTGCTCTGGATATAATAACGTGAATATGAATTGTTCAAGTAAGGGAATGTATTTCATTTACGGCGGTTGTGGTAAATGGGGACGTATACCGTAAGTAAAAATTTTGGCTTGTGCTGAAGGATTTCCAAATTACATCAGAAACAATTGTAGCAGTCTTTGGTCTGTGTAACTCCAGTTCATACCTGTAGTAGCGGCTGCAAGCCAGGGCAGTTTGGACTTCATTAATGTGTTAGATGAGCTGCGCATGTCACAACAGCACAATCGGGCCACAATTGTGTCCTCTTATTATACTTTCGTCCACAATCTCTCTCTCTGAAGGACGTTGTTACGGCAGTATCATAAAACATACCCTTAGTACATTTACTTATTATTATAAATGAATTATTTTAATGATTTTCCAATCTTTACAGCCTGTTCACTCCACTGAGACACCCGACTCCACATTTTCTACCGAGCAGCCCGTCTATCCAGCCGCCTGTATGGCCTCGTAAACGACAAATGTATTCTATTTATATAGCTCTGCTTAACACACAATATAATCATCATGGATTATGATTTTACATCCATAAATCTCAGGAATGGCGAAATAATATATTGACCTGTGACACCCTATCTATGATGTTTTCACTGATATTTGACCAGTCAGAGAAGAGAGCACATGTTATCAGTCATACGCCAACCATTCCGGATTATGTACAGCGATGTTTTATGTTAAAATTATAATTTCAAGTCATTTTGGAGGATGTTGATGTTGAATTATACAATAAAAAATCATTGACTTCCAGACTTACACCCCAGACCAAAGATACAGTGCATAAAAATTTCCAAAGTTACATGTATATCTGGGATGGGATTTCCGCATGTTGAACGCATATTGGCATGTATGTGTCTGAAAATGATAAATAGATGTCATTTAAAAAGAAAAACGATATACAATTATTGTCTTTGACTGAGACCGCCACTTGGCTAGGTTCAACCCGAAGCTGAGCACTCACCTACTTAACTGATCGACGCCGAAGAGGTGACTGATGCACAAAGTCTACTGGTATAACTGCTTGGTTACACGATCACAGAGTTTTAAGACGATTGTGTTTTCATAATGGGCTATATATAACTGGCGGCATGTACATTAACAGTCCGAAAACGCCCCAGGAAATTAAAAAAGGGAGGACAGAGGAAACGGAATGAGGAGAACGAGAAGTAACCCTATAGTAGTGAATAAAGAATTATGCTAGAACAAAAAGGTGTTTCTGGTTTTTACCTTGCGTATCAATAAAGATGTGCCAACAGTGCCAACAGTGTTTATAAACAACCTGGTTACAACATCCAGGCTACCGACGACATAAATGATATGCTAATTATATCATTGTTGGTGATTTGTATGGAAAAGACTGCTGGTACTCTTGGAATAATTGTTTTAGATAGTGAAAAGGTTTGTGAATTTTGTCTTTAACGAAGTGTCATGAAACCTAGGAAATATTACTGATGTGAACATTTCCCTTTTTTAAGAAGACCAAAATCAGCTGGGATTTTAAAATTGTTTTTATTAATTTGTTTTATACTTTTCAGTTAGAACTCATTTACCTCTAAGGATCCGAAGTAATTGGAATATTTCAAGCTGCCCAAATGTCTGAAGGCATTATGACCCGTTTTAAATAAAGCAAGACAACTACAGGCCATGCTTGCAGCTCCTTATGAATACCACCATAATTACTGAAGACAGTGATTTCTTTTTGTATTTTTAAGTATCATATATAAACTGACGATTGTTTCTCAGGAAAACTAGCCGTGTCCAGACAAGGAAACATTTGCTTGGTACTGCGCACCTTCTGTGACATTCCATTCCTTGATATTACAATTTTGGATTAAGAAACTTGCATAATCAAAGAATTGGCATATCTATTTCATTTAAACGTGAAAATGCTGAAATGTAGAAGCAAAAATATAATACTCAGTAATTGAGCTGTTTTTGGGTAAGTGTCATTTGTCCTCTGTTAGCGGTCTGTTGCATACCCAGTGAAACCTTGAGAAAAAAAAACTACTCAGAAATAAACTTTTTTAAAGAAAAGTTGTACGGGATTCCTTTGTGAGTCACTTGGATATACTTTCAGTCAGTATGTTTACAATGCACTGGTATATTTATTTACTTCATCTAATGGTAATTGCATAATGTCTCTCTAAGATTCATGATGTTTTTACAGAAACTGGTCTTAATGATTTTTTTCACTATCCAAGTAATTATGATGAAAAATTTATTGTACCTCTAGTATATCAAAAACTGATGGATATTAAACAACAAGCTATATTGTCAGAGATTAACGACTCGAGAAAGTGCTGGCTCTATAGACACCTTATCGACCGTGTTACTATTCAAACTTATCTTACAAACCAATCCCGCTCCAGTTTAAGAAAATGATTAGTAAAATAAGATTATCATCCCATAAACTTGCAATTGAAACGGGCAGATACAGTAAAATCCCTATTTCACAAAGAAAATGTTCCTATTGCAATGATGTGGAGGACGAATTCCACTTTATACTGGGTTGCTCTAGATATTTAGATTTAAGAAAAAGGTTCATCAAACCTTTCTACTGTAATAGACCCTCGGTGTTCAAATTGGTTCTCCTGCTGAATTCTTCCAGTAAGAAAGTATTATGTAACCTGGCACGATATCTTAGCCAAGCAGGAAGGCTTCGGCATGAGATCTAATCTAATTTGATCTAATTTGATCCAATTTGATCTCATTTGATTCAATTTGATTTAATTTGATTTATTTAAGTAGTTTATTTATTTAAGTACTCATGTATTTAATTTACTACAGGTACTATTATTATTGTTATAATGATTATGATTACGATTATTACTATTATAATTATTCTTTGCAATAACCCTATAGTTGAGCAAAAAGGTTCATTAGCTTGGTTGTTGGATAAATATGAAAATTCTCAGACACAAGCCTAAAATTTTCCGTACCGTTAGCTTACGGCCAACCTGGTCGAAGGCCTTCATCAGACTGACGGTCAGTGAGTGTGAACAACTACTCACGTCAGTCTGATGAAGGCCTTCGACCAGGTTGGCCGTAAGCTAACGGTACGGAAAATTTTAGGCTTGTGTCTGAGAATTTTCATATTTAACCCTATAGTTGTTGTAACTATAGTCGTTGTAACATTTGTACCAGTACTAGACTGATGGTCCTCAAGAGACCAAGGTAATAAATAAATGAAATGAAATGTCATACATGTATCACCATTCATAGTTGATGTTCTGAATACAAGTCAAACATTACTAGGCACATCAATAATCCCTTACTTGATTAGAAATGTAGATTCTATTAGACTACCTTGTTTACCATCCTAGAAACAATTAAGGGAAGGGTTTATTTGCATTCAAACATCAAAGCAGATATAATGTTACATCATTGACCGGAAGAGAGTGCTTCACAGGTACATAGTGTACCCTGCGAGGCAAGGTGAGTGCTCAGCACTTTGCTTTTCAACTTTCGGTGCCATGTGTTTTCATTAACATGTTTTAGGTCGCTCAGTGTTCCGATAAGCCACGTAAACAGATGTATTCAAGTCTACTGGGTTATAATTATTTTGGTTGCAGGCCCGTAGCCGGATATTTCAAAAGGGGGTTCTTTTTCTAAAAACGTGGACCCTTTACATGTGCCATGAAACCCTTGTGTGCCTATATCAAATTTTACCCAAAGGGAACCTTTTTCCGGCAAAAGAGGGGTTCATTCTACCCCCCCCCCCCCAAAGAAAAAATTATCAAACCATGCCGTCGAAAAATCTGCTTCAACTTCGCACTCACGGCTCCATTCCCGTGTACCGGTACTTCCAGCTAAAAATCACCAGGCAGCTTCACGTCTTACACCATTCGACGTCACTTCCTGTCTCCTCCTGTACCTTTTATTCTAGTCCCAGTTACTGTTATAAACTAATTGAAATCATCTGTATTGTGTCAGCCATTGGAGAATTCCTCAGGGAGGCACAAGGGTCGCAGCTCAGTGTAAAGAGGGCACTGATTAAAGCACGCGTATATTTAGCAGTGCCAATCAATCGTCCGTTACTCAGGGTAATAATATTATGATTGCCATATCGTGATTTCTCTCGGATTGAAAAATCGATTATTGTCAATGCAGAGGTACATACACTTGTGATAGTAATTGGACGCAATCCCATTTTGTTAATTGACATTTTCCACCTAAGTGCTCTTGTTATATGCCTGGCGACTTAGAAATCTTTGCATAACAAGCTCACACACGGTACGGGGAGTGGAAGCTTTGGTCGAAAATACAAGGATTCCTTTTGCACATCAAGGTAAGTGACTATATAGCCCAAATGTATTGAAATGTTGTATTTTAATTTTTATTTATTTACCTATGCATGTTTAAATTCACCTACTAATTTATTCATTTACCTATTAATAGAGTGTACGTGAAATGTATCTTGTTTTTTTTTTTGTATTTTTATTTTCAGTGTAGGTTGATTAAATCAAGACACACAACGTACGTAAATTATAGACTGATAACTGTATTTATCCTTTTAAGCCGGTGCCAACCAAGAAAAATAAAAAATCAAAGCAGTGCAATATGCAGAAAAAATGTAGTGTAATATTTACACTTCATTTCAAGGTGAAAAGTTTAAGGAACAAATGAAATTGATAACCGAGAGATCGAATAATGTCCCCCACCATTCATTTACTATTTGTGTAATCAATATACATTCACATACAGTGTTAACACAATCAAATGTTCTATTTATTCATGAGCTCTTTTGTTAACTTATTTTTGAATTTATGAATTTAATTAACTAATTAATTCAGTCAGTCACCGATGTAATCATTTACATGTATTTATTTATTCATTCACTGTTTTGGTTTTCTTATTTACATCAATTTAAATGAAGGAACTCGTTACCTATAGTTTATAAGGTTATCCAATCGCAAGTTTTTATTTAATTACAGAAATACACAAGAACCATGGCCAGTGTGCTAAAGATTTCCTTGGCACTGTTGCTTCCCTTGGTGGCACACGCCAACATCGAGTATGCAACAACTCACGAGATGGAAGAGTTTGCAAAGTTTACAGAGCCAGTGGATCTGGCCGGCTTTAACAACGACAGCTGCTCTGCGTCCGGCACTGAAGATAACGTCGTTTGTCAGGTAAGAGTTGAGACTCGCAATTGCAGCGCTATGTATAGCTTTTGACAATAGATTTCACATTATCATCTGCAAAAAAAGTTTTAGACCTGTCTAATTACATTAATTTATCGTATATATTGATTACTTCCACCGTTGGCAATTTAAATATTTCATTACTACCTATAAGCTTCTCCGTCAAAACAGCATTTTTTTTCTTGTGCAATTGTTAAGATATTGAAATCCTATCTTTTAATTAACTTTTTTTGTGGTTGGTTTTTATTCGCTCGATAGTAATTAGAGTAGTTTGTATGAATATCTGAATTAACTTAAAATAAGCATATATACCCAAGATCCTGACGTTAACAGGTTTTGAAAATTTTCTCTTTATACATATATATATTTCTTTCACCGTTGGCGACTTAAACATTTCGTTACCAGGTAAGCTTTTAAAAACAAAACAGCATGTTTTTCACTTGTGCTTTTGTTTAATATTGAATTCCGATATTTTTATCAGCTGCAGTTTTTGTCGTTTACCTTGTTTGTTTAATACGCTCGATAGTAATTTAGTAGTTTGTCTGAATATCAAATTAAACCAAAGAGAACCATGGATGCCTGATGGCATGGTGTCGACAGTTCAAAGAGGAAAATTGTATGATAAATCTATAGTTCACCTCGAGCTGTAAAGCTTCCTGAAACAAAAGAAAAAAGTTTGCAATTGGTGTTTATTGATCTACTAGCTGTTTCTACCTTTATTCTTTTAATTGATTATTGGGTATTATAAGGTTATTGAATCAATAATTCCATCTTTCTCCTTTTAATTGATTAATAGGTAAATTTAGATTATTGATCTTATGTTTCCACCGTTCTTCGTTTCACTGCTTATAAGGTATTCTTACATTGTTTGACGTGCCTTCATCCGGAGACGAAGGTAGAGAGATTTTATAGAATCGGCTGCCTATTAGCCCATTAGAACTGAAGCTACATGTAGTACTGATATCTAGAAAAGACACCAGAACAATTTTACTTTAATAGTATTTCAACTAATATTACATTTCACTTTCATCATGAAAGTCAGATTAATTATAGTCTTATAATGCATATCTTAATATTCGGTTTAGATTTACTCCATAAATTGTGGTCTTAATCTTTTATTCAGTTTTTTTCCACTAAGATCTAAATTATTTTTTACTTATAATGCAACGGTGCTGAAACACATACATGCATATAAATACAAGCAGCATAATGAGGGCTGTTCTGAGGCAACCAAGAGACAAGAGATAACTCGTCTTTTTAAAAAAGTAATTGAGCCGTCTGATATCATTGTTTGTTTTTTTAAACTTGAAATGCATCGTAGTCTATTTGCCCAACGTAGAATATTCGTAAGTGGAACTTTGAATCATTGTCGTTATTTCAACTCATCATCTACTTCACATCTAATAAATCTCACCTTTTTCACGTGAAGCTTTCTTCATATTCAGGGGAGTCATTCAGCAACATATACACTGCTAATCACCCCATGTTGGTCAAAATCTAAGGCCATCCGCCTCCCTCACCGACCTCGTTATCTCACTGTCTGTCTGTCCATCCGTCCGTCCGTCTGTCTGTGTGTCTGTCTGTTTGTCCGTGTGGCTTTAAACAGTTTTGGTGAATGTAACTAAAAGCTTACACATTTACACGTGGTCTTTTACTTAATTTTTTTGTATTCCCAGATGAATTCGACAAGCTTTGGTAACTGTCAACGTCAGTGTCACCGCAATGTCCACAGATGTCAAACAGCCAAGTACTCTGCCAACAGCAACAAATGTACAGTCTACCTGGACAATACCACACGTAGGTACCGATAGACTTATAAAAACAAGAGAAGCGATGATGAAGTGATAGATTTAAAAAAAAAGTGTCAGTCATCCAGCTGATGTAAAACCCCCTTTACACTGGACGGCGTCCTTTCTGCGTCCTTTGTGCGAACATGAAACTGGCCAGGACGCCGTTGGACGCTCAAAGAACGCACAGTGATCGCCAAGGTTGCACAAAGAACGTTCAAGCATCGCCGAGGACGCCATGGACGCAGCGAAGTTTTGAGCATGTTCAAAACAACCGTAGAGAGAACGCGATGGAGGATGGTCGCTCAATGGACGCAGAAAGGACGCAAAAGCATCGCCGTGGTCGCAGAGAGGACGCACAAGCATCGCCGCGGTCGTAGAAAGGAGGCACAAGCATCGCTTTGGTTGCAGAATGAAAACTCAAAGATCGTCCAGTGTTCGGCACGTAGAACATTATTTTTTTCACTCTCAAACGGGGCCGTGCTGAGGTATTTTTCACCAGACAGGAATTCTAAGGGCAACAGTTGTCTTATATCAGCCTCCGATTGTTTTTCCCCTAAAATTCAAGAAACGATCAATTTTTTTGAGGTTATTATAAAACGAATATTTTGCCTTTTTTACACGATGCATTAATTGTCAGAACTTTTTGCAGAACGCGTCATTTGAAAACGGATTCAAATATTCTATGTTGTGTCAGTCACACTTTCTCGTTTCGGCGCCTGTCCATCCTTCTTATAAGGATAACAATGAGCATCTGGCTGATTATCAGTCCATGCAGATCTTGCATCACTATAGTTTAAAGCGTTTATTACCATTTATTTGTTTTGTGTGCTGGAAATGTGCTTAATTGGAAGGCCTGGTTAGAACCGATGAAAAAATATGAGTTAGAATATATAGAGATGAACGCCCAAACAACGCTCATCGGTCAAGCAGGATGCAGAATGATCGTAAAATAGACGCCACTGATCGCCGATGAAGGTACAGAGAGCGCAGCAAGAATGGTCAAAGGTCGCTCAAACATCGCAATGGACGCCTTGGTTTGCACAGGGGACGTACAGTGGAGGCAGGCAGGTTGCTCGCAGTTTTACAGGTAAAATCAAGATTCGGTCGTTCAAAGGACGCACAAGGGACGCAGACGCCTTTACACCGAGACACGATTTAATTTCTTTGGCGACCGTTGAGCGTCCTGACCACATTTTTGAACGCAGAAGGGACGCAGAAAGGACGCCGTCCAGTGTAAAGGGGCCCTAAATAAATATATTGCATCTTCTTACAGTGCATAAGTGAATTTGCAAATACATGTAGTTTGAATTAAAAAAAGTGCTAAAAAGCAGTGGAGACAAAATACATGTATATCGAATAAATTTCTGTTATGTAAATCTTTGCGGTCAAGTCCGCTGGTCAGTCTGACCTACTGTCGGAGAGTAACCGCCTCGGTTATTATAGGATGCCTAATTAACTGACCCCACTGACCAAGTTATGACTTTGGCGATCTCAAGAACTCCCTCTTTAGTCAGAATTGATCTCCACACCTTTGTTGTTTGTTTTCACTTCCACTTGGCTATACCTGAAATAATCGCATTACGACACATTTATAAGTTTGTGTAGATATCTTCCAAATGTATGATATGTATGATTACGAAATCATATATTATTATTATTATTATATCTTAGGAGGCTGCGATAACTTGGGGGTCACCAATCTAAGGCAGTACACTCGCAGATATGGAGATGGCAGATCAAGCGGGGAAAGCTGGGTGAGTGAAAGCGGTGTTCAATCAGATACATGTACAGACAACAGATGAATACCGATTTTCGATGTGAATTTGACCCCCGCCTCCCCCTCCCCCCCAACAATATAGTAGTAAGGCACACATAGAGAGTAAAGATCAATGCCCATTACTAATTGATCGGTCAATCGATGATCACTGCAATCTAACTGATTATACGTCAGCTATTTTCGACCTTACGACATTGATTTACCAAAATCCGTCCATTAATTTTCGAGTTAGCTTAGTAACTAATAAACCAACAAAGTCAAAAAAACTTTGTCAGGTCATTTTATGCCACTCACTAGCGCGCACGTGTGCTGAACAAAAAGCTCAGAATGAGTTTTTCTTTTCACTCGAAATAAAAATAAAAGATAAACCAAGGTTGTGTGAGTGAACACACAAACACACACGCGCGAGCGCGCACGCACACGTACGTATATCTATCTAAAAAGCCCATGGTCCTCCAATCTAAATTCGTTGCCAACGAAGTCATTAAAAGCTTCCGTACGTGCTTTTTAAATAACACGTTTTCTTTACAAATCAAAAGATTCATAATTTTGATTATAAATGATAAAATTGATAAAATACGTTACAATGGATATCAATCGCTAGCTAAGTTTTATAGGTAGGCTATAGGTATATACCGCCTCAATTTCTTCCTCTTTGTCTTTCAGGGGGTCACATACACAAAGCTATACGACTTTACCGGACTCCGTGTGCGATTTGCAGGCAACTTGCGGGTTAGTTCGGGCGTTAACAATCATGCAGCCCGATTTTACGTTAAGTTCAACGGGCAAGAATGCTCAAACCCGGCTACCATTGAATACGTTGGCAAAAACGACGGCAACCGCAGGGATGAACTGAAACATGATGAATGTAAGTACAATTGCTCTATTAGTACAGCAAATTGTTGGTTCCTTCATTACACACACAGAAACGGGAAAAAAACGTTACTGTATAGAGTAGCTGTCACTACTGGCTTTTGTATTAAAAGCTGAAATGTGTGAAGAATAACATAAAATATGCCATGCCTAAATAAATAGATGAGTAAATGAGTAACTAAATACATGAAAAAACAGATATGTAATTGAAATGAGATAAACCATTGTCACCATCGGAAAAGATATGAACATTCACTGCATGATTATCAACCATTCTAGTTGAAGGGATCTGCGAGGGTTTGGCGGCCGGAAGTATAAACATTGGAATATACACAGGAAACGTACCGGGTTATAGTGTTAGCGGTGCGCACATTGGTTGGGACACAGCCAATAGGATTTTAGTGGAGGAGGTCGACACAAGACCCGTCCAAGGTAATTTTAATCTTATTAATTCTTAGGATTTTATCTCGCCCTCTTTTTGTAAGGTCTTTTGGGATACTTCATCTGGCATAATTATTAAACATGCGTGTATGGCTATGTTAATGCAAGTACACCATTTCCCAAACCTACCGAGACATGTATGTCCTACTATAAGCAAAACAGAAACAATTTTTCTGATAACAATGAACTTAATGTAGCACATTGTTTACTGGGTAGAGCTTAAATTTAGATTTCTGTTAAGTTAGAAGTGATATATTTCTGTAAAAGAGGTTTGCGTAATCATTTTAGCTCCCTGCGCACTTCTAAGTCTGTACAACGTCAAACAATACGTGTTCCCGAGTTTCACGCATGAGCAGGATAATGGCGTTATTCCTGGATTGGTAAGTGCCCCCCTCTCTCTCTCTCTCTCTTACATACACACATTTCCATTACCCATTTTCAAGGCATCAACAAACACACCCTTCAGAGCATACAAAAATTAAGAATATTCGTCGTTTTTTATGATACCCACAGACAGACGCGCGCTCATGTACATCACTACAAAGGCACCAGCAAAGACACGCTCAAAAACATACGACTCGACAAAATTATTTTTTTTAGTACACGTGTACTCAAAGACACGTTTGGAGTCAATCTCACATCTTCTTCATTCTACGCTGTCGCCATTGGCTGTGAACTACAAATTAACATTACCAAACTGTTACATCTATTTCAACAAATATTAAAATCAATTTAACTTTTCTAGGATGTTTCCTACGAGAAAGTCGCCTCAGACAGCGCACTCCGGGTAAAGTGGTTTGGGGTACTGAGAGGCTATCAGGGAAATTATTGCCGCCGGTGGTTCTTTACTTTCAATGGAGTGGAGTGCACCTCTCCCTTCCCACTCGATGGTGCAGTGGGGTTCCTGCACGGTAACGACGCGTCCCCACAGTATATGTTTCGAACAAGTAAGTTTAAATGGGCAAGCTCTGTAATGCCTGAAACTAAAATAGTCGCTGCCTATAAGGGCGATAACATGAACGATAATTGATATTATAAGATGAAAATTAATAAAATAATAACATGTATTCCGATTTTCAAAAAAAAAAAAAAAAAAAAATTAAGTTCGTTTTGTGAGACCGGTCCCTTTGACTCCACTATATTTCAATATATAAATATTTTTAAAAAATGTGTATTTCAGTTGAAGGTATATGCGAGGGTTTGGGGAAAGGACCGTACACTATTCAGTTCAATGTTGGAGCCTGTCCTACCAGCTCCTTCTCACACCATAATGCGTACACTGGGTTTTCTAACACTGTTTCCCGCATCATAGTGGAAGAAGTCCGATTAGGAAGAGGGGAAAATCAAGGTTTGTAAATGTATTACAGTTGTTAATACTTGTATTTGTATAATAACATTGCAGACGATCTATCCAATGATATAAATGTTCTTAAGGTAGGACTGCAAGTTGGAGATTTTAGCTTTTAAGATTATTTCTTTTATTTGAACTCACATAATTGAAAACATCCAACTTTTTGGTTGCTTTAATTTTTTTAAAACTTATTTTGTTATGATAGATATATAATTTTAATTGCTTTCAATAATACAGCAATGATATATCGCTTGAATATGCGTCATACTCCCGCTGGTTTCAGGGCTTGATAATTTTCCAATGGTATATTTTATTTGTTACATCTGATTTTTTCACAACAGTAATTATGCAGCTTGTCAAAAATAGTATTATCATATATAAAAAAGACGCATGACAATCACAATGTTTCCGTATATTACAGTGATACTGAACGAAGGGTATAAGCTGACCAACTCTGTGTTTAACGTACATCATTGGAACTGGTATGCCGTGGACAGCACCGACAACAACGCAGAAATTAAGGTGCGTTTCTGTTTGTTTATTTTTGCTTCGCATCTCAATGGAATTCGTGTACTTCGAAGCATGTTGTTTATTTAAGAAGTTTATAGTTTTCATCTCATAGGCATGGTATATATATAAATATAGAGCTTTTTTTCCTTTTAAAGTTAAACCCTCATTTTGTATTCGGTTATTGTCGGGTTTATACATACAGTATATGCGTCATATTTGTCTGTATGTGCAGCATTCTATGATTTGTTTTAGAATTATTTTTTGTTTCTCGTTTCTCGGAGAAGACTACACAGCTGTGGGATCGAAACCAGCGGTATCTGAAGTGAAAATAATAAAATCCTTTGAAATTTTTTCAGAGGTTCAACTACATCAAGATGAGTAGCAGTACCATCCTTCGCGTAACCTTTAACGGCGTGATTCGACCTGCAACGTGAGTAATAAGTATACACGTGCATTTTGAAATAAATTCAAATCCAGTGTCTGAGTGGGGGTGGGGGTGGGACAATAGCTCCTATATCAGATATTTTTAAAAGAATAAATATTTGAAATATGCATGTGGTATTTTAGCCTTTACCCTTTTTCCAGTCCAGTAGATTTTAGTCTTCACTCAGCGTCAAAATTAGTACCATACCACATTTGGAGCAGATTACATTCCTGCACAAGACAAGAAATGAGAATTGAACTTTCTGGGGTCTTAGAGTCAATAGAATCCATACTCCCTCATCCTCCAAAATCTGTCTGTAGCGTTTTTCCAACTATAAGCTAAACCCTAATTTGGGGGGAAATGCCTGTAGCCAGCACCCAAGGCATTTTTCCCAACATGCTGATACATATTATTATTCATTATTATTATTCATTATTCTCGTCTGTGTATCATTTCATTAGTAATATCAGAAGAACATGCATTTATCGCAGAATGTGGTTCTAGGCTCTTTGACACATGTATAAAGAAAGGAGGAGCTGATTTTTAAAAACCCAATCCGCCAACCATCTCCCAGTTTTTGAAGTATTTACAAAAAGACTTAAAAGTGAGTGCATGCAAGCACCTGTTGTCCTCAGCTTGTGTCTCCTCTCCTCCTTTGGAAGGATGTGGGTAATCATGCATTCACCATTTTGTCCTATCAATATGGTCCATAATCGTACGATTGTGACCCATCTCTGGTATTCATTATAAATGGCAGCAGAATTAATGGCGATATGTTAAGTCAAAATATTAATTTACGTTTTACTTTCGTTTTTTTTTTCGTTTACCAGTAATTTACGTTTTTTTTTCTGTAGGTCTCGCGGGCACTGTGCACGGTGGTTCTTCAAGTTTAACAATAACTTGTGCTCCAACCCTGCCACAATTGAAGGAGAGTGGTACGAAAACAGCAGCGATTATGCTGAATTGGACAAAAGGGTCCCGACATCAGGTAAATGACGGCATGTAGAAAATGTGGTAAATGGACTTGCGCAAAACAAGCACCGGAAGTTTAAAAAGAACTTGGGCTCCAACCATCTTCCGTGGGTTATCGTACTTATTTATTTATTTACAAGTAGTTATTTTTGGTGTTTTTGTATATGGTATGTTGTATGCCTAAATGTCTGTGCAATCCACATTTACGTACAAGTCCAAAAATGGAAAACTTTATACTATATCACTATTAGATTTCATGAATGTTTTATTTCTTACAGTAAGCGGAATGTGCAAGGGCCTGAACGCAGGAAGCGTGTTGGTCACATTCAACATTGGTCAGTGTAATTCTGGCCACGGGCTTCACAGCACCTATACCGGCTGGATGACCAGGATGACCATCATAGTGGAGGAAGTTCACGCCGAAGCTTAAATATCTTAGGATTTGCTGAACACTTACTGACCAACATTTTGAGTCCTTATGCCTATACTCCTAGTACACGTTTAACCACATGATATAAGCTAATTAAATGACCACCATTAAGGGTCTGGATGTTCTCCTTTTTATTGCATGTGTATAGCGTGCGCTGGCGTTAATAGTATATGTGACAGATGTGTAATGATAATGCCTTAAACTACTAAGACTTATATGTCGTGCATATTTGTCTTGAAATGTTAGCGTACATTTTGCTGTAAATACTGTGCCGCAGGGAGCGTCAGATGGCGACTTTCAAAATTAAAGCCTAGATTACATTTGCCTAAAGATGTCCTTGCACTCCTCCTGTAATGTTTCTTTTTCGTGCGGTGTCCGGCGGAGGCAGGTTGTGGTCATGCAAATCCGTACAGATTCGCAGCCCCCGCATATGATTTTGTCAAGCTTAAGCTTTTGGCTAATTTTGAAAATCGATAGACTGTAGGGCGTAGCGTTATCGTAGATGGCATTGCACAGTTCCCTCATTGTTTGGTGGACTTGCGGTGATCGTGATAATGGCTGAACCTGTTGTTGATCGCTTTCCCTTCCACCTTTGGTGATTTTAGGAGGCAAAATAATAGTAAAGATGTTTTAAAAGTAGTGTAATTCAATTGCATGAATTCGAAGTTGTTTGTTTTCTTATTCAAAGAAGTGTACGTACGGACCTGCACCAACAGCTTATCGATCTGCACGGAAGGCGTACAGTAACTCCACTGACACTGCATACTTACGGTGTCATAAAAAACGAACAGAAAATCGTTAACCAAACCATCGTGCGGCGCCCGTCGCAAATGTAGTCTAGGCTTTAGTTAATATAAATTTTCTTTTTTTTTCATTAGTTCCATATGTTTCACTATGAGTGAGACCTTTGTTTTGTTTGAATATTAAGTGTGCTTAAATTATATGATTTTCATATCTTAAAATGTTTTTATCCCTACATAAACAGGGCATGACCTTTATTAAATTTAGCAAAGTGTGTAATGCACTGAAACAGGCAAATGTTGTTTCCTTATTTGAAAATAAAGTTTTCAGCTCTAACTTGGTTAATTCTTATATGGTTTAAAACACTCCAAAAATACCAAGGCAAAGGTATCGACGGTAGGCTCGTAGAATAAATTCCAACACACTAAAAACATTGCGTATTTGATTGTTACGGAAATATAATTATCTCGCCGCTCTCTGCCCGTTTCCGTAAAACATTTGCGGCTTTACAAGGGCAGAGACAAAGGCCTAAATATGTTATACTAAAATCAATCGTTTCATTACATATTTCCAATAAAGGGAAAGAAAAAAATGTAAGACCCAAGTTGTTGGCACTTCTGTTCAGCTCTGTGCACCTTGTCTTAAGACGTTCTTTTTCTTTTCATTTTTTCTTTTTTTTATTTATTTTTTTATTTTTTTATTTATTTATTATTTTTTTTGAGACATTATAGTATTACGTGCTTCACTGTCCTTCCAGGCGACAATCCCTGAGATGTGTATTAAACAGGAATATTAAAAATATCGTGCTGTCGTTTTTTAGCTGTGAGCAACACTCAATGAGACAGATATATAATGTGGCTACATGTATAGTTACTCTCACAGTAAATCTCTTACGCTAGCACCCCACCTAAGTTACTAAGTTTATAAAGCGCGGAGATTTTGAAAGAAAGTGAACTAGCCAGTGCTACGTCGTAATTTCCTGTATAGTTAAGCATAATTTTCTGTTTCACTGTAGTAAATATGATAGAGTAGTTCATTTAGCATAATTACGAAGGGTGGTACTAGATTATCAATTGTTTTCTTAAAGTTACGCTGTGAAATGTTAAAAAAGAAGTAGAAATTCAGCATATTCTTCTTCATCCCTACTACAAATATGCTTTACACTTGGGTGAAATGCTACTGAGCGGTCATAGTGCATTTTCGTGATGTGATTAAACTGCCTAAATTGCCATCGTTGTGACGAGGGAAGTATTTATTTGCATTCACACATCAATGCAGATATCAAGTTCCATTATTGCCCGGAAGAGAGTGACACACATGGAGCCTGTGAGACTGTTCTCAGGATCTTTTTTGTTTCCACCTTTCACTTTGGGATTGGGTCGATGAGGGTTAATGCATAGGTACAAACTCTCAAACAAAAAATGGATACCATTCCTTGTTTATAGATTGACATTTTCCGCCTTAGTGCTCTTATTATACGACTGGCAACTTGGAAATCCTTTCATAACAGCAGCGGACACGGCCCAGGAGGGAGAAGCGTTTGGTTGAAAAAAGGGTTGCTTTTGTATTTCAAGGTAAGTAACTGTTCAATGGTACTAGTAGTGTATATGCAAGAATTATCACTTTTCAAATAATAAACGAATCAAATGAGTGGTGGTAAACATTAGTTGAAAATGCTTTTGGTGCGCAATTCGCTTCCATCAACATACAATTACTCGGTTATCAGTTGTTTTCTGAATGCTTAAATTGTAAGTATTACATTTTAGGTTTTCCGAAATATATATATATATACTCTACTGTTTTCATTTTTGCCTGGTTAAGGAGATGAAGTAACTGAAATACTGTGATTTACGAACGTTATGTTTTTTTGTTAATAGTCCGACACCGCAAACATATTTTTTCAATCAGTGACTTTTACATATAGGTACCAGCACTAACATATTAAAATACTCGTTTACTCATTAGTTGACTTTTTTTTGTATTTTCGAATTTACAGATTTTTCATGAAAATAATCATTTGTTTTTTGCTCTATCTATTTCTTCCTTTATAAATCTATCTACATGTACACTGTATTTATCCACCCATTTATCAATCCATTTATTCATGCAAGTGCAGATAGTGAAAAAATGTTTAATTTAGTTTATATAGCCATTTATCCATTTTTGATTTCTTTATATTATTACAGAATATAACATGGACAGTGTGCTTAAGATTTCCTTGGCACTGTTGCTTCCCTTAGTGACACACGCCAACATCGAGTATGCAACAACTCACGAGATGGAAGAGTTTGCTAAGTTCATAGGACCAGTGGATCTGGCCGGCTTTAACAATGACAGCTGCTCTGCCTCCAATATTGAAGATAACGTCATTTGTCAGGTAAGATTTTTAGCTCTGTGGGATGGCTTTTGACTGATTTGAAATAACCAGCTTCAAAAAAACTTTTATATAAATATTGATTACTTTCACCACCTGAGGCAAGTTAAATATTCCATTACCACTAAGCTTTTTCGTCAATACAACATGTTTTCTATGGTGCAATTGTTAAGATATTGAATACCTATCCTTGGTCAACCTCTGTTGTTGGTTCTGTATTCGCTTTGTAGCAATTAGTGTAGTATATCTAATTATCGAAATTAAATGATAGAAGCATGGTGCCCCTGTCCTGATGTCGGCAGTTCACTTACGTAAATCAGAGGATACATCAATAGTTCGTCTGGAGCTGAAAAGCTGACTGTAAACCTAGGACATATTTAACAAACTGCAATTGACAATTATTATCTACTGTTTCCAGTTTTTTACTTTGAATTGGTTATCAGGTATTTGTTAGATTGTTAGACGTGCTTCCATCAAGCGGCGAAGGTTGAGTGATTTTATGGGGTCAGATGCCTCAAAACGTGAGAACTGAATCTGGCACTGATGCGGTTTAAATTATCTCAAAACATTTTTTTCAAGAGCATATTCCAACTGATTTTACATTTTACTTTCATTTCAAAGTCAGCTTCATAGTCTTATAATGTACCCCCTGTATATCTCACCTTGTATATATCTAAAATGTATATTTTTCATCATAAATTTAAGCTTGTCTGTCATTCCGATATTTTTACGAAGATCTTGAATTGTACAGTAACGTCGTAAGTTCCTTCCGAAATGCAGTAATTTAGTACTAAATTATAAAACTAAAATGGAAAAAGACATCAAATCCAAGTACAGGTAGGGAGTGGTAGAGCAAAGATTCGTGAGTTATGGAAATTGTTTCTTTCCGAGAGAAATTTATTTTGACGGTTATATCCCGTACAAAAACAATCTAATCAACAGTTTTTATAGTGACGTCACAGTTCTGTGGTCATTGATCGAACAAGCCGAGCTGGCCATTTAGTCATTTTTTTTTTTTTTTTTTTTGTAAATTGAGTCAGCTTCTTGTATCACTGATGTAACCTCAACTATTCTATATTCTATTTAACCAATGCAGAAAACCAATGAAGAAAATTTGGAAGGGGAAGTTCACACTTTGTATCAAAGTCCATTGTCCATATTTCAAATAGGCGCGTATTTTAAAGCTTTCTACTGTCGAATTTTACTACCTTTGTACAATAGTCTCATTCATCGACATTCGCTCTATGTGTCCTTCTGTTGGACAAAAAATACGAGACCATAAATTGACCATAAATTGTCTCTTTGTCTGTTTGGTTGACTGATTTTAAGCAGTTTTGGTCAATGCATCTTATTACTTACAAATATACAATAGGTTTTATTACTTAATTCCTTATCTTACCAGGTGAATTCGACAAGCTTTGGTAACTGCCAGCGTCAGTGTCTCCGCAATGCCTACAGATGTCAAACTGCACAGTACTCGGCCAACAGCAACAAGTGCACTGTCTACTTGGACAATACAACGCGTAGGTAGACGCTTGCTTGTAGAAGTGGTAAATCTTGAAAATTAACATTCACCTGTAAATATTCCTTACTATTGCATGATATATATTATTAAGAGGGTAGTTCATTTTATTATTATTATTATTATTATTATTATTATTATTATTATATCTTAGGAGGCTGTGATAACTTGGGGGTCACCAATTTCAGGCAGTATTCCAGGAGCGGCTGGTCAGACTCTAGATCTAGCGGGGAAACCTGGGTGAGTTACAGAAGGTGGTTCTTATATGTTCTAACCGAAGTATTTCGATTTAAAATGTGAATGTTTGCTTCATGAATCATGCGATTCATATTTTTGATTATAAATGAGTAAAATGATAAAATGTATGTAATGGTTATCAATCACAAAACTTTATCTTTTATTGGTATGAAAAGCGGGACCCTTTGACTTTAGGCACTAGCTCCCGTTTAAGATCCTTGCTCAAAAGCACGTAGAAGCTTCAACGGTATCCTTCTTTCAGGGGGTCACATACACCAAGCTATACGACTTTACCGGACTCCGTGTGCGATTTGCCGGGAATTTGAGGGTTAGTGCGAACGTTAACAATTACGCAGCACGATTTTACTTTAAGTTCAACGGGCAAGAATGCTCAAATCCTGCCACCATTGAATACGTCGGCAAAAACACAGGCAACCAGAGAAACCAAAGGAAACATGATGAATGTAAGTACACTTGTCCTATTATCGCTGTTATAGTTATAATGTTATTTTGACACAGGCTGAGAGCAACGTCGCTGAAGCGCTGCTGGGATTTGTTTGAAGCAAAGTCAAAATATCCCAGATGTGTGGAGAATGACTATATACGAAAGTCAAGCCACACCCTTAGTTTAAGGTATATATTACAATATAAAATTAAGATAATCTCAGCTAGAATCAGTGTGAAAAAGTTTTCTTAAGGATCTTTGAGCCTGGTCACTTTGTTTCAGTTAAGTAAAATATATAAATGAATGAATAAATATATAGATGAATTAGATAAAATTTTCACCATCGGAAAACAACCCGACCTTTTTACTGTTTGCCGACAATTTTTTCACATTCTAGTTGAAGGTATCTGCGAGGGTTTGGCGGCCGGAAGTATAAACATTGCCATGTTTACGGGCAGTGTACCGGGTCATAGTGTTAGCGGTGCAAAAATAGGCTGGGACACAGCCAATAGGATTTTAGTGGAGGAAGTGGACACCAGACCCGTCCAAGGTATATCAGTCTTTTTAATTCTTTCTCGCTGGAAGTTCATCCAATACACTTCATCCGGCCTGCACTTGGTGATGTTTTATATTAGTACTTCTTACCAAACTTACTGGTATGCGTTTGCCATTCTAAGCAAAGAACAGTTAGTTTTCTCATAACGATGAGCTTTATATAGTACAATTTTTACTTGATATAGTTTAGACATTTGTTTCACTTCTGAAAAAGAGGTTTGTCTTATCCTCTCAGCTCCCTGCGCTTTTCTAAGTCTGTTCAACGTCAAACAATACGTGTTCCCGAGTTTCACGAATGGGCTGGATAATGGCGTAATACCTGGGTTGGTAAGTGCCTCTCTCTCTCTCTCTCCCTCTCTCTCTCACACACACACACACACACACACTCATACATACCACTACAAAGAAATGCTCAAAAACATGCAGACTCGACAAAAAACAAGTGTCTTCTTAGTAAATGTTTTTGTCACAAACGAATATTTTTATACATGTACTCACAAACACTTTTTGAGTCAATCTGACATTGCCTTCTATGTGCACTGTTGTCATTGACCGAGGATTACCAATGAATATTACAAAACTGATGAATCTATTTCAACAGATATAAAGAGCTATTTTAATTTTTAAGGATGTCTCCTACGAAAAAGTCGCCGCAGACAGCGCACTTCGAGTAAAGTGGTTTGGGGTACTAAGAGGCTATCAGGGAAATTACTGCCGCCGGTGGTTCTTTACTTTCAACGGAGTGGAGTGCACCTCTCCCTTTCCACTCGATGGTGCAGTAGGGTTTATGCACGGTCACGACGCGTCCTATCAGTACATGACACGATCAAGTGAGTTTAAATGCGCACGCACTCTATGGCTGAATAGAATAGAAGTTATTGTTCTAGCAGGATCGATCTATCTTAGCGGTTATTCTCGCTTCGGCGCAGTCAATGTCATCAGCTAAATTGTCTGGCACTTCCCCCTCGCAAAGCAACATGAACATCATCATGGATCACAAAGTATTCCCGGCTTAACTCAAATACGAGGCGCGTTAGGCGTGTTACGAGGGGCGTGCCAGACAATTAAGGTGTTTACATTGACTGAGCCTTAGCGAGAATCACTGCTAATATAGATCGATCCTGCTAGTAAGATACATCCTACTCTCAACACAGTCTAACACACGTAAATCTGCATATGAACTGATAAACAATTAATTTATATTGTCAGCATTAACAAAAATATAATTAAATTCCAACTTTCACCATTTTCATTTGTATTGAATCGTTTCCGTTAAAGCTCTTCATGTGTTTCAAAAGAATGTTGGATCCAAATATATGAATACTCTTTAGTTTTCTTTATAAATATAAAAGCTCATTAACTAAATGTCTCATAAATGTACAGTGCCTTTAACGACAATTTAGGTTCTTTTAACACATAATGATAAAATGGCCTTTTTCAATGAGCGTTATGATTGATTAACGTAGAGTGAAATGTGACCTTGAAATACTAGTATGAATTCACTCTGAAGGAATTGTTAAGTTTAGAACTAAACAGAGATAATTTATCTCATTTTAATTTAATTTATCTAGAGGGCGTAAACAGTAAAATACACGTACACCATTCTCAAACTTGAAATCAGAAAAGTTTTTAATTTGATATTGATTAATTATTGTTTTGTACCAGGGTGGAACAGTTCCACAAATAATTGACTTTACTATATATTTATATAAATGTTTTCTTTTAAACTTGCGTATTTTAGTTGAAGGTATTTGCGAGGGTTTGGGGAAAGGACATTACACGATTCAGTTTAATGTTGGAGCTTGTCCCACCGGCTCCTTCTCGAACTACAACGCATACACTGGGTTTTCTAACTCTGTCTCCCGCATTATCGTGGAAGAGGTCCGTTTAGGACGACGGGAAAATCAGGGTTTGTACACGTGTCACATTTGTTGCTGTTAATATAATAACAATGTAAATTGAAAGGTGATAAGTATTTTATAATAAACAACGTAATGTTATAGCAAAACTTAAGCTTTGATAAACACTTGCGCACTGCATCATACCTGTTGGTGCTTTACGTTGGGTTCGAGGTTTGGTAGCCTTCAAATGTCAATCTATTTGTTTGGTATTATTTTCACACTAAAGTAATCATGAAATTCGTTGAGGTGGGTATTTTCAATTCGTAAATGTTTCCATATATTACAGTGATACTGAACGAAGGGTATAAGCTGACCAACCCTGTGTTCAACGTACATCACTGGAACTGGTATGCCGTGGACAATACCAATAATAACGCAGAGATTAAGGTGCGTTTGCCTTAAAGGTTCTTTTCTGAATCTTTCCTAATGTATTTGCATTTTCCATCGTGGACAACATTCTGGGATTTGATAATGCAGTTAATTTGAAGGGATAAAATCAAGTCTTGTAAAACTTGTTTCTTTTTTAATATTAAACTACATGGAGTAAATAACTGAAATCTTGTAAAATTTGTTTTTTTTTTTTCAGAGATTCTACTACATCAAGATGAGTAGCAGTTCCGTCCTTCGTGTAACCTTCAACGGTGTGATTAGACCTGCAACGTTAGTTGGTGTATTCTTTCCTCTTTTAGGAAGGAAATAAGGACCCACAATTTTGCCTTTTTTGATAAATTACAATTGATAATGTAAATCCCGGTTCCTCGTAAGCTTAGGCACATAATCGAACACATTTAAACCTTCTTTCGAATTGGCTACAGCAAAAATGTCGATACGTTAAGTCAGATGATTAAAGTCTTTTCTCCATTTTTTTCGGGGGGGGGGGGTGCATATCCTTGTGCATATACTTTTTTAAGTCATTATTTCTTGAATTAAGAACATTCATATTGGGTGGTTGCAACAAAATTAAAAAGCATGCTACTCTTAAGTTCTATTGTATGCAGTTAATGCACCACAAATTGTGCTTAGAAAATTATGTACCTGAAAGTTTGAAAATATTGAGTAAGTACCGTTATTCATGTTTTTCTACAGGTCTCGCGGGTACTGTGCACGGTGGTTCTTCAAGTTTAACAATAACTTGTGCTCCGACCCTCAGACAATCGAAGGAGAGTGGCACGAAAACAGTAATCAGTATGCTGAAGTGGACAAAAGAATCCCGACATCAGGTAGATATTGTAGAGAAGGTCGTTAACGAAGATTTGTGACGCACCCGTACACACACAACGACACATGAAGTTTTTGGAAAACGTACGTCCGAACTGTATTCTGTTGATTAATTTATCTATTTATTCGCCTGTTTTAGTTTAGTATGCTGTTTTGGTAAGTTTGACTAAATTTCTGTGCAACGCATATTCACTTAAAATCCAAAATATAGAACTATTTGTGCTGCATTTCTATTACACCACATCTATTCATATCTTTCAGTAAGCGGAATGTGCAAGGGCCTGAGCGCGGGAAACGTGTTGGTCTCCTTCAACATCGGCACATGTAACGCTGGCACCGGGCGACACAGCACCTATACCGGCTGGATGACCAGGATGACCATCATGGTGGAAGAAGTTCACGCGGAAGCTTAAACATCTTAGGATTTGTTGAACACTTAATGACCAGCGTATTATTTCTTTATTCCTGTACCCCTGACACACGTTTTGTGACATAAAATAAGCTATCATTTTTCTGAGCGATTGACTCCTTCCCACTGTTTGTAGTGTGCACTGGCGTTAATAGTAAATGTGGCAAAGACATGGGATGATAATGCATAAAACTACATACATACATGTAGGTTATATGTTCGTGTGTGGTGAAATTCGAGATCTTGTGCGTAGACGCACAAAATGTCAAAGTAAAAATCAATTTAAAGGTTTATTTGAATAAGACTTGTAATTCATAGATGCAGTTTCTGTTTTCAAGTCCAACATTTTAGTCACATTCATTGCTGCTGCCGTTCATCAATCATGACTTCAAATATCTCCACTTCTTGTTGAATATGAGCAAAAACGTTGCCAAAACGAACACGCCAAAACATGACGCAATGGACAGGAACACTGCGTGGTAGCTTCCTGTGGCGTCACGGATATGTCCTGTAGAAAAAAAAAGGAGTAAGAAATAATAATGATACCAGAATATAATGTCGGGATATCATCAAATTTGATTTAGTCAGAACAGAACTGATAATAGTTACGATACTACTGGTGCAGTGGTCATATATATTTATTTAGAGTTCCTATCATAGGAAAAGAATTTGAACAGAAAGTAGTGGTCATCATAGGACGGCGGAAACAAATATCTGTTTCCAATAAATTTCAGTGCAATGCCAAGAACATTTTTTACTTCATGTTATAATGGTCAATATATTAAGCGTTTTCTTGATGTATTTAGTGTATTTTATGGGGTCTAACACAGCAGCTATTATTTACCATATTGCAGTACAATAAATCAATTATTACCACATTGGTAAAATTAAGTAAGTTAGGTATAAATTATTTAATTATTTTTATTGCGGTGAAAAATAACAAAATGAATATGTATAGAAAATGCACCGTGCAGGAACAGTAAGAACTAAAATTACCTGCCAAGTAGGGTCCCACGGTAGCTCCGACTCCTTTGCTCAAACGCATTGTCAAGAATAACGTATAGATATTCTCTCCGTCCATGATTTCATTGTTGACAGCATAATACCCGGCAAGGTATGGGCCAAGAAAAAACCCCGAGACTACAACATTGGTTAATACTTTGATAAGAATAACTGCCATATCAAAAATTGAATTTTAACTGAGTCTCGTATTATCTTAACAAGGGAAGCCATGCAATGTGCACTACCGACTGGTTTCTGACTGGCATATTGAAATACATACTTATGTCAACAATGTTTTGCTTGTTTGTGTCTAATAAGAAGATATAAAGAATACTTTTTTTAAATCGCATCTTTAAAATACATATATCGATGCGATTCTAATACTAAATCTAATTATGGAGGCCAAACATCAAATGTAAAAACGTACCCACCAGCACAATATACATATACAGCAGTCAAAGATGTCGAATATGCTGCTATAATATTATTCACAGTGAGCACCGTAGCCGCCACAAGGTTCACCACCATAATATATCCCTTCACATAATCCCCAACCAATGAGGCAAACGCCTGTCCAATCGCACCTACGGTCCCAAATACTGATATAACTTTCACTGCGTCGGCTTCCTTATAACCAAGGTCTATCAAATGTTTTGGCTGAAGAAAATAAACCATT
This sequence comes from Lingula anatina, assembly GCF_051362555.1. Lineage (NCBI taxonomy): Eukaryota > Metazoa > Brachiopoda > Lingulata > Lingulida > Lingulidae > Lingula > Lingula anatina. The sequence goes on from NC_141773.1 coordinate 3,136,516, forward strand.
ACGAAAGAAGTGATATGTATAACAAAAAATGCAACTGAAATAAAGTTAAAACACTGTTTGGTGTCATCTAATTTTGACTTTACAAGAAAAAAATATCTTACTATTCGAGAAGTATAAAACTTTTACTTAATATACTTTACTCGACAATAATAACTTTCATATTAACAATATGTTATTGTGAGTGTTTGAACTTTTGCATCTTCCTTTGACATCCAGCTTTCTTTAATTGTCAAACAATTGAAAAATTGCGCAAAATACATATAACATATTAATCTGCTGTTATCTGCTTGGTGGGAAGTACGAACTACATGTATTTTTATCTTCTGCTCTCGACTGATCACTATTTAACTTTTTGTTAGTCACCAATCTCCCAAAATTTAATGTTCTTTATTTCACGTACGTTACAGTTCATGCGACAAAACCAGTTAAAACATGGCACAGCAGTTTCGAAAACCGTTGGAAAAATAACTGAGTTTTAAATTAGAGCGTTTTCGATTCATACCTTTCATATTTTGAGACACTTCCCTGGTTAGAATAAATTGGTGCATCGTTGTTGTGTTGCTGTTTGATTTTAATTCATTACACGTCTTTGCATGCTATAGTAATGATATAACATGATCGGTGCATATGCAAATTAGAATATGCGACCAAAACTACTTTAAGATGCTTCACATACAATAGTAATTTTGTATACTTACTAATATAACCATTGGTATGAAATAAGCAATTCCTTTACAGCACATTGCTATTGACCAAATTCCATGAGTAACGACTTTAGAACGCACAGACCATGGAGGTTTCTGAATATTCGGTGACCTGAAAGACCGTTATTTGTATTTAAAATGCAACAACAGATATCATTTTCGTATCCTTATATACCACACATGATCTCTTCATGGTCAACAAGTTCATATTCTCAAAATATGGAAACTGTATTGGAATATTTTTATTTTTAACCAAGGCCCCTTTTACACCCACCTGTGACCTTTGTGCCCCCTTTCTGCTAATTTAAATGTGCAACCAGGACGATCAATGGAGGTGACGAAAATCGCACAATGTTTTTGTAACTTTTAAAGTGCTGTTTATGAGACCTTGAAGAGACATTAAAGTAAATAATGTTGCACTTGCATTTCCTGGAATATGGAAGCAAAGGCTGTGGCCGCATTCAAAACAGTGGACTAACTAGTCCGAGGGTCAAATATGGCGACCCACCAAAAAGCTGGCCGTCTATTCCGCTAATAGACACTGAATAGATCCCCCTTGGGGAAGTATTCAAGTGGGTCGGTCACATTTGACCCGCAGACTAGTTAGTCCACTGTTCTGAATGCAGCATATGACTTGATTACTAACATCAAGATAAACCTACTTTTCATTTGGCATAGCTTCTTGCTGTTCGGACGACACTATTGGGGGATTACCGAATACCGCAAGAAGAAGTGAACCCATAGAGCTAAAAACGGCAGCAAAAAGTCGAAATGCCCAGCGCCATCCCAGTGAGGGGTCGGCGCACATGTTAGCAACGACAGCATTTACTACTGTTATACCTTAAATTACAATTAAGAACAAGTGCAACATAAAATCATCAAAGGTAAATCTGAAAATAAAATGATTTCAATGACGAGTTAAAGGACTATTTGAATACACGTTTAGGATTAAAATGCACAGATAGGGAGATGCTTAAGCTGCAGCATTTTCTTTTGTGGTTATGTCACCATACTTACCAAGGGGATCCATTGCAGACAACACACTGGTTGAGAAAACATGAAACCGGTGAGACCATGGAAACCAGAGTGCTATCACTATGTACGTGCAAACTGTTAAAACCCCAATGCCACTTCCCGAAAGAATACCAAAAGATGCAGCCACAAATTGTGGACTGTCGGCAAAAGACGTCAGAAACAGTCCCAGCACCATAAGGAATACTCCAAGAGCTGTAAATTGCCGAAGGCTCAACTGTCCATATTTAAACAGTGCCATGTAGATAAGGTTACTGAGGGATAATTTAAACGCTAGGAACACTGATAGCGGGGCCCCTGTAAAATAATAAAAAATAATGTGTACAACAGTACGACATAATACATACGCTAAACAGCAGCTCAGATTTACATGTATATTAGCATTAAATTATTTCGTTACCTTACGTTAGTCTCGGCAGCTATGATGGGGCCCTCCTCCATACCTGGTACCTGTCTTATCTAAGATAATCGACGGATTTTTACGGTCTTGCTCTAATAACGTTAACTCCTATTATGAAACCATTGAGGTTAAAAAATATATGTAAGCAACTTCAATGTGGGTAGCGAGTATATTCGATAACAAAGGACAGAGCGATGCTTGATGGAAATTGGAGCTGCCATTTACGAAGATTGCATTTTTCTTTTTGTGTAGTTAGCGTTATGAATTGTGCACAAATTACATACGGTGACGTAACCTTCATATAATTTGGAAAGGGTCTATGGAGACTCCTCAGTAATTTGCTACTTATAACCAGCCACTTAGATTTAGTAGGAATCATTATAACTAGCAGATACGCCCAACGACATTGATAATATACATTAATTAGATCAGAGAGAGAGAGAGACTTTAACAAAGATACTAAAGGTGTATATTGTAATTTGATGAACGCAAAGATGAACCCTTACCTAGCAATGCGAGAGTCGACTGTGGAAAATCTTCATCCTGCTGAAAACACAAAATTGTTGTCCCCCACGCACCTTCTATTCCCTTTTGAGTCATAAATAGAATAACAGCAATCCCCAGCACAACCCAGCCTCTGTAGATACCAGGGGATATCATTACCGGGTGCTGAGGTGTCTGCTATGATGTTGTATTTCCGAAGTAAGTACACAGATACAGCCAGTTATGTATTGGTGAATGTAAATAAAATCATTTGTCCATGAACTGAGCATCAACCCACGAAGACAGCCTGCACCTTAAAGTATTGACCGCCGCATTTTTTCCTACATGTAGACATGGGAGTCTGATCGGTTGAATATCAAAGGTTTTCTTTCAGTCTTTCAGCTACAAAATACTTAGTGAACTTATAATATGAAAACTATCGCCTAATCTAAATAAATGCCTCTGGCAAGAGGAGGGCTCAAAACCAGTTTTAGTGTGAAGTATAACCCCTCAAAACCAGTTTTAAGGTGAGGTAGAACTACAGTGTATTGCGACAAAAGGTTATCCTACACTGCTTTGATGGATCCACTCATGTACTCCTCTGTTTTTTTTTTTTTTTTTTTTTTTTTTTTTTTTTTTTTTTTTTTTTTTCAAGTGGGTCATAAAGTACGTAGAATAACTTGACAAATAGAACACATCAAGTGTGACTGAAATGTGACATGCCAGGGGCGGATTTAGGCCGTCTTCTGGGTCTTCCGGAAGACGGTCAGATTTTCACGTTTACATTGACGGGTATCTAATTTTTTCCTGGTGGAAGACGGTCAGAATTGGAGGATGAATCAACAAATAAAATTTGGAAGACTGTCAGTAAATGGCTCTGGATCCGCCCCTGCATGCCATACAGGTACAAAATATATCTGTGTATAAACAGAGCCGAGGTTAGTGTAACCCATTTAAAGCTTAGTAAAAGATACCTTTGATAACAAAGAAAGAGCAATATAGTTGATCTCACCTTGAAGCTGTAGTGTCATCTACAAAGTCCACGCATTTCTCCGTTATATTTAGCAACACTTTTCACCCTATTGACACTGTACACTTAATTCATACATGATAACGCCACAAGAAAAGGGTGGCACTGGGTCTTCAGTGCCATAGCTCTTTATAACTGTCCATTTAGATCTAGTAACGTTCAGTAAAACTAGCTTAGATGCATGGGTGCCCATGACTCACCTATTTAAAGGGATAATAACTCTTCGTATGAGATCTATATTTCACAAAAAAAACATTGTGAATAATTCATAGAAATTTAATACTGTATATTCTGTTTTACCACAAAAACGGCAGCTATAGCTATTATTCTGCTCGTCTTTAGACCACGTGATCTCCACTGAAGGCTATACTCTGTTATAATCTCTTAAGAGATTTTAACAAAAAACGAAACTTTTTAGAAAAAATCCAGGGACTAACTTTGAATGTAAAAATTGATTCATTAACCATTGGTAAGTAAGGGAAAATTATTGTTTACTCCAGGAAAATTCATTTTTTTAAAGTTTGAAAATTTTGACTCTTTGAAAATATTAATATTTTTCTATAGGTCTCGAAATCACTGTGCGCGATGGTTCTTTAAGTTCAACAATAACTTGTGCTCCGACCCTCAGACAATCAAAAGAGAGTGGCACGAAAACAGCAATCAGTATGCAGAAGTGGACAGAAGGATCCCGACATCAGGTAAATATTGTAGACAATGTTCCAAACGAAGTTGTGTGACGCATGTATACATACAGCGGCACGTGAAATTTAAGGAAAACTTACGTTCCAACTGTATTCTGTTGATTATCATATCTATTTATCTATTATCTGTTTTTAGTTGTATGCTGTTTGGGAAAGTTTGTTTACATTTCTGTGCACTGCATATTCAAGTAAAATCCTAAATATGGAACTATTTATGCTGTATTATACCACATGCATTCAAATCTTTCAGTAAGCGGAATGTGAAAGGGCCTGAGCGCGGGAAACGTGTTGGTCTCCTTCAACATCGGCACGTGTAACGCTGGTTCCGGGCGACACAGCCCCTACAGGGGTATATCGGCTGGATGACCAGGATGACCATCATGGTGGAGGATGTTCACGCCGAAGCTTAGCTATCTTAGAATATGCTGAACACTTACTGACCAACGGATTTTTTCTTTATTATTATACCCCTGACACACGTTTTGTGATATGAAATAAGCTATCATTTTTCCGAGCAAATTGGCTCCTTCCCAGTGTATGTATTGTGCACTGACGTTAACAGTATATGTGGCAAAGATATGGAATGGTAATGCATAAAACTACATGCATGTAGGTTATATGTTCGTGTGTGGTGATACGAGATCTTATGTGTAGACGCACAAAACCCGGTGGTTGGGAATGTCAAAGTGAAAATCAAATTAAATGTCTATTTGGATAAGACATGTAATTCATAGATGCAGTTTCTGTTTTCAAGTCCAACATTTTAGTCACATTCATTGCTATCGTTCATCAATCAAGACTTCAAATATCTCCACTTCTTGTTGCATATGAGTAAAAACGTAGCCAAAATAAACATGCCAAAACATGACGCAATGGACAGGAACACTGCCTGGTAGCTGCCTGTGACGTCACGGATATGTCCTGAAGAAAAAAAAAACGCAGGAGTATAAGAACTTAAAATGCCATAGAATACAACGCCGGGATATCATCACATTTGATTCCGTCATATATACAGAGCTTATAATCGTTACGATTCTACTGGGGCAGTGGTCATATATATTTATTTCGTGTTACTGTAAGAAGAATAGATTTAAAAAAACATAAAGTATTGGTTGTCATATGATGGTGGAAACAAATATCTGTTTTCAATATATTTAATGCAATACTAAGAACAGTCATGTTTTTACTTCTTGTCCTTCAAAATTACACCAAATGTAATGGTCAATATATTAGGTGTTTTCTTGATATATTTTATGGAGTCTAGCACAACAACAATTATTTCCCATGCAGTAAAAATTATTACTAAGGTAAATCATTTATTATCACACTGGTAAAATGAATAAATTAAGTGGAATTATTTAATTATTTTCACTGCGATGGAAAATAACAAAATGGAAATGGATAGAAAATGCACCGTGCAGGAAAAGTAAGAACTAAAACTACCTGCCAAGTAGGGTCCCACGGTAGCTCCGACTCCTTTGCTCAAACGCATTGTCAAGAATAACGTATAGATATTCTCTCCGTCCATGATTTCATTGTTGACAGCATAATACCCGGCAAGGTATGGACCAAGAAAAAACCCCGAGACTACAAAATTAGTTAATGCTTTAATAAGAATAACTGCCACCTGTATAATTTGGTTTTTAACTGAATCTCAAATTATCTTAACAAGGGTAGTCATGCAATGTGCATTTCCGACTGGTTTCTGACTTACATATTAAAATATATACTTATGTCAATAATGTTTTCTTTGTTTGTGTCTTTAAAAATCGCATCTTTGAAAATACATATTTCGATGTTTTATATATATATATATATATATATATATATATATATATATATATATATATATATATATCTTATTATGGAGGACGAACATCAAATGTAAAACGTACCCACCAGCACAATATACATAAACAGCAGTCAAAGATGTCGAATATGCTGCAATAATATTATTCACAGTAAGCATCGTAGCCGCCACAAGGTTCGCCACCATAATATATCCCTTCACATAATCCCCTACCAATGAGGCAAACGCCTGTCCAATCGCACCTACGGTCCCAAATACTGATATAACTTTCACTGCGTCGACTTCCTTATAACCAAGGTCTATCAAGTGTTTTGGCTGAAGAAAATAAGTCAGTACAAAAAAGTGATATGTATAACAAAAATGCAACTGAAATAAAGTTAAAAAACCGTATGGTTTCATCTAATTTTGACTTCACAAAATACAGTATTATTGAGAAATATTAAAATTTTACTTCATACACTTTATTCGACTATAATAACTTTTATATTAACAGTCTGTTATTGTAAGTGTTTGAACTTTTGCGTCTTCGTTTAACATCCAGCTTTCTTTACTTGTTAAACAATTGAAAAGCTGTGCAAAATACTAACATATAACATATTAATCTGCTGTTATCTGCTTGGTGGGAAGCATGAATTACTCTTTATTTTCTGCTCTCGTCTGATCACTACTTAACTTTTTATTAGTCACCAATCTTCCAAACTTCAGTGCTCTTTATTTCACGTACGTTACAGTTCATGTGACAAAACAAGTTAAAACATGGCACATCAGTTTCGAAAACGGTTGGATAAATAATTGAGTTTAAAATTAGAGCGTTTTTGATTCAAACCTTCCATATTTTGAGACACTTCCCTGGTAAGAATAAATTGGTGCATTGTTGTTGCATTGGTGCATTGTTGTTGCTATTTGATTTTAAATCATTTCACGTCTTTGTGTGCTACAGTAATGATATAACATGACCGGTACATATACACATTATTATATGCGACCAAAACTACTTAAAGATGCTTAATATACTATAGTAATTTTGTATACTTACTAATATAACCATTGGTAAGAAATAAGCAAATCCTTTACAGCATATTGCTATTGCCCAGATTCCATGAACAACGACTTTAGAACGCACAGACCATGGCGGTTTCTGAATATTCGGTGACCTGAAAGACCTGAAAGAAAATGCAACAACATATTTCATTTTCGTATCCTTACATACCACACATGATCTCTTCATGGTTAAAATGTTTATATTCTCAAAATATGGAAACTGCATTGGAAAGTTTTCGCTTTTAACTAAGGCCTCCTTTACACCTACCTGTGACCTTTGTGCCCCCTTTCTGCGACTTTAAATGTGCAACCAGGTCGAACACATTCAAAACAGTGGACTAACTAGTCCTAGAGCCGAATATGGCCCAAAAGCTAACAGACACTAACTTTTGGGAAGTATTCAAGTGGGTCGGCGGATTTGACCCGCAGACTACTTCGTACACTATTCTGAATGCAGCATATGACTTGATTACTAACATCAAGATAAACCTACTTTTCATTTGGCATAGCTTCTTGCTGTTCGGACGACACTATTGGGGGATTGCCGAATACCGCAAGAAGAAGTGAACCCATGGAGCCAAAAACCGCAGCACAAAGTCGAAATGCCCAGCGCCATCCTAGTGAGGGGTCGGCGCACATGTTAGCAACGACAACATTTACTACTGTTATACCTTAAATTACAATTAAGAACAAGTGCAACATAAAATCATCAAAGGTAAATCTGAAAATAAAATGATTTAAATGACGAATTAAAGGACTATTTGAATACACGTTTAGGATTTAAATGTACAGAGAGGGAGTTGCCTAAGCCGCAACATTTTATTTTGTGGCTATGTCACCATACTTACCAAGGGGATCCATTGCAGACAACACACTCGTTGAGAAAACATGAAACCGGTGAGACCACGGAAACCAAAGTGCTATCACTATATACGTGCAAACTATTAAAACCCCAGTGCCACTTCCCGAAAGAATACCAAAAGATGCAGCCACAAACTGTGGACTGTCGGCAAAAGACGTCAGAAACAGTCCCAGCACCATAAGGGATACTCCAAGAGCTGTAAATTGCCGAAGACTCAACTGTCCATATTTAAACAGTGCCATGTAGATAAGGTTACTGAGAGAGACTTTGAACGCTAGGAACACTGAGAGCGGGGTCCCTGTAAAATAATAAAAATAATAATGTGTATCTGTGTTTAACACCCATTCAGCCAACAACAGTATTTCGTTACTTTACGTTAGTCTGGGCAGCTATGCTGGGGCCCTCCTCCATATCCTGTACAGTACCTGTCTTATCTAAGATAATCGACGGATTTTTATGGTTTTCCTCTTATAACGTTAACCCTTTTAATGAAACCATTGAGGTTTAAAAATATAATGTTAGAAGTGAGTATATTCGATAACAAAGGACAGAGCGATGGTTGATGGGGTTTGTATCTGCCATTTACGAAGATTGCGCTTTTCTTCTGTGTAGTTAGCCACGTCATCTTTGTAATGGATTGTGCACAAAATATATATGATGACGTAACCGTCATATAGTTTGGAAATTACTCAGTAATTTGCTACTATAACCAGCCACTTAGATCTAGTAGCAATCATTATAACTAGCAGATCATTGTGCCAGATACATGTATGTAAAATCTGTATATATCAGCAGGGTACTTGGCTTTACAAAGATAACTTCCGAACCCCTCTTGCCAGTTTCAGCTGAGGAAAAACGAAGTGGCCAGATAGATTAAGACTATCTCGCCGTATCTAGCCATTTTTTTTTTTTTTTTTTTTTTTTTTTTTTTTGCGTTTAAATTACGAAGGCCTTTAACAAAGATACTACAGGTGTATATTGTAATTTGATGAAAGCAAAGATAAAGCCTTACCTAGCAATGCGAGAGTCGACTGTGGAAAATCTTCATCCTGTTGAAAACACAATATGGTTGTCCCCCACGACACCTCAATTCCCTTTTGAGTCATAAATAGAAGGGTTGCAATCCCCAGTACAACCCAACCTCTGTAGATACATGGAGATATCATCGCCGTGCGTCTTGATAATTAAAACCAAAGGACGGGTGCTAAGGTGTCTGTTATGATGTTATAATTCCGAAATTATTGCACGAATGCAGCCAGTTACGTATAAGTGAATGAAAAATAAAATCATAAGTCCCTGATTTGAGCATCAACCCACCTAGACAGCCTGTACCTTGACATAACTATCATTGCATCTTCACCTGTGCAAGCGCGTCTGATCGCTTCAATATCAACATTTTCTTTATGCTACAAAATACTTAGTGAACTTATAATATGAAAACTATCGCCTAACCTGAATAAATGCTTCTGGCAAGAGGAGGGCTCAAAACCAGTTTTAGTGTGAAGTACATGTAGAACCCCTCAAAACCAGTTTTAGGGTTAGGTAGAACTACAGTGTATCACGACAAAATGTTATCTGACACTGCTTTGATGGATCCACTCATGTGTTCCTCTGTTTTTTTGTAAGTGGGTCATACGTAGAATAACTTGACAAATAAAACGCATCGAGTGTGACTGAGATGTGACATGCCATACAGGTACAAAAATTTGTGTGTATAAACAGACGCCGAGGTTAGTGTAACCCATTTAAAGCTGGGTAACAAGTACATTTGATAACAAAGAAAGAGCAAAATAGCTGAACTCAGCTTAAAGGTGTAGGGTCATCTACAAAGTTCACGCATTTCTTCCTTATATTCAGCAACACTAGAAAATGATACCAGAAAATGATAAGGGTGGCACAAGGTCTTCACAGACATATAGCTCTTTATTACTGGTCACTTAAATCTAGTAACGTTCAATAAAACTAGCTTAGATGCATAGGCGCCCATGACTTACTTAAGGTAATTTTATAATATAATAACATAAGGCCGCATTCACATCTACTTGAGCCATGGTTCTACAAAGCCACGACCTAAATATGGCGGACGTACATGAAAGGAAAACCGCCTAATCTTTTAATAGTCTCCCCGCCTCTCACACGCCCCCCCACCCCCATGCGTCGTCCCTGTGGGGGTACAGTCATTAAATCTCGGCTCCATTGGGAAGACACATGGGGAGGCGTGTGAGAGGCGGGGAGACTATTATTTCTTTATTTGAACAGTGCCTTCTTAATCCTCCTGCATTCCAAGTAATAACCTTAATATTTTCACTATTTACATTTTCATGTATGTTTGTACTCTTTGCCCGGCCACTCCCATAGTCCATATTCACTTGTGTCTCCCGTCGCCTGGAATGGTCACCACCAACCAACACTGAGACATTTTTTTCTTTGTCGAATGTGTATGTTTGGCCGTCGACAACTAGTACGTCGTACTTGAAATATGGACTTTTATCCTTCTCTATACACTCTTTGAAAAAAGGTTGCAGATCGCGTCGCAATTTTGAGACTCCTTCCGGTAAATCTTGACTGATGCGGAAAGGGGAGATTTTGATCATTACGTTTTGATTGAAATGCAGACAAAATCCCATCCTTTATTCTCAGGCTACTGCAACTTATCAAGACGGGTCTCGGCTTCGTTCTACAAGGGAGACGAAATACACTTTCGAAGCGCAAGTCTTCGTCTGTAAGCTTTAGATGCTCCTTAAATTTATCTATGACCTTGGAGCACGTTGTTGTGGAATTATCAGCTTCATCCTCTGCAATGTTAAATACTTTTAAATTCTTTAATTTACTATGCTTTTCAATGCGCTCCTGTTTTTTTTATTGTGTCTGCTAATTTTCCTTCAACTTTTTACAATTTTGCGTTCAATGCTGTCATACTTTCAGTTAGTATCGCATTTTCTTCTTTGAGCTTTTTATTTTCGTCTTTTAATTCAAGCACAGACTTTTCAAGATGGTCGATTTTTTTGTTCATGGATTTGACATCTCTACGTATTTCGAGTAAAAGCCCTTTTGTGTCCGTGTCAGAGTTTTCCTCATCCGAACCCTTAGAACCATCCGTATTTCCACTAACTGAGATCAATGAATGACTCTCACGTCCACTGCCCCGTTTGGATGCTCCACCTCGTGATTTTCTACCTGTCATATCAAATGCAACTCAGGGTGTGTTGTCAAGGTCACTTAGCTGGGCCACTGAATGTATCTACTATTATGTAATCCACACACAACCACTATTGACGTAATGCAAGGTGTGAGTAGTAGTCACTCTTACAAAAAATGTTTGATTCACTCACATTTCTAATCATTTTGCCATAGTTCAACTTTTCAGTATACCATTTCCATCGACATTGGGATCTCGGAAAGTTCTCATTTCTTCTGATACCACTTTTGTCCACTTTTAGTTACATCTCATGCTGTAAATTTACAATATAACGCAGCACCCGAATGTTCATGTCTGCCCAACCCAGTAGTCAGATAATTTCCCTTCAAAGAGTATTTAAGACATATCAGAGACAGGGTTTGTTTGGATCTCTGTAGATGACATATAAAAGAGACAAACGATGTTTTCCATCAAAATCCCTATACATGTACACATGTATGCCGTCAAGGTAACTTGAAAATGTTTGGCCTGGGTTTCAAAATGTCTCATTCGAAGTTGTATGCCGCCTGTATTATTAAAAGCAAATACAAATCCTGGACGACACATCAGTAAAGCACGGGTGCTGCAAGTTACGCTGTAATAGCAAGGTGCCTTCATATACCCGAGATCTCAGCATTAGAGAACTTGCTTAGATCTTGATTGGAAAAGTGCGAGAAATAACTTCCAGTGCAAAACCTTAAACTGCTCCACACTAAAATCTGCCTTTGCTCTAGTTTGACTGTGAGCTACAACGTTGTTTGGAATATCTCAGTAGATTAATACGAGATCTTGTGTGTAGACACATTGTACGGATGAAATATCAACGTCATTAAGGTCAATCCACATTGTCATTTGAAAACATTGTGATGGTGCATGGTGGACGAAGGTTATTTTTTTCCAAATTTTCAGTTGAACGAATTTCTGTTCTTTATCACTTCAAAACTTCTCAAATCCCTGCACTTATTGATGAATATGAGCAAAGATGTTGCAAAAACGAACGCGCCAAAACAAAAGGCAATGCTCAGGAACACTGCGAAGTAACTGTCTGTGACGTCACGGATATATCCTGAAGAATCCAAAGTGTGGGTATAAGAGGTCAATATTTCAATGCTAGTAATGAAAGGTTACGACGGGTTTTTGCTTTATGGATGAATTAAATTTGATGTATTTGATACCACAAACAAAACAGAGATATTTACATTCTGTTATAATTAGTATCATACTCTTACATTGTAGTATGACATAATTGTATGGCTTGGATAAAGAGAGGATGAAACAAACCAAAACGTCTCCACAGTCGAACAATTATAGTCATATATATTCAAACTGTCAAACAAACCTTTTAATTACCATAATTGCGATGGACATAGATCCTGAGAGGAAGAAGTATCCTAGAGGATTAATGTTTTTTTTATAACATGACAGGAATAGCCTGTCGAACTAAAACTTACCTGCCAAGTATGGCCCCACAGTTCCTCCAACACCCTTACCTAAACGCATTGTCATGAATAACGTATAGACATTCTCTCCGTCCATGATTTCATTGTTCACAGCATAATACCCGGCATTGTATGGACCAATAAAAAAACCCGACACTAAAAAACGTGGTTAAAGATTTTTAATTGATTCTGATATAACCCCAACAACGGTATATGAAACATTACGACTGGATTTTGACTACATATTCTAAATGCATATGCGTGTCAACAATGTTTTGCTCTAATATTATCTTATAAAGAGAATTTTTTAAAAAGTTACATCATCTTTAAAAATCCATATATCGATGCATATTTAATATATAATATTAATATATATAATATATATAATATATATATATGCATATTATATATATAAGCTAATTTCGGAGGTCAAAAATCAAATGTAAAAACGTACCTACCAGCACTATATACATATACAGCAGTCAAAGATGTCGAATATGCTGCAATAATATTATTCACAGTGAGCACCGTAGCCGCCACAAGGTTCGCCACCATAATATTTCCCTTCACATGGTCTCCAACCAATGAGGCGAATGCCTGTCCAATTGCACCTACGGTCCCAAATACTGTTATAACGTTCACTGTGTCGACTTCCTTATAACCAAGGTCTAACAAATGTTTTGGCTGAAGAAAATAATCCAGTTCAAACAAAATAACTGATATGCATAAAAAATGCGACTAAAATAAAATTAAAACACAAACTGCAATGCTAATTATTTCCCGCGTCACGTACGTTACATGTACATTTCATGTGAGAAAACCCGAGTTAAAACATGACACATTATGCAGCTTTGAAAGCCTATTGAAAAAATTAAGATTATTATTAGAGTTTCGATTCATAACTTTCATTTTTTGAGACACCTATTTAGCAATAAGAGTTGGCAAATTGCTGTAATGATGGTATTTGACTTTAAATCATGACACGTCTTTGCATGCCATGGTATTGATATTAAATTGTCGGTGCATATACTTATAAGCATATGTTGTCACATTGCAAAGCTACTCGAAGATGCCAAACATACAATAGTAATTTTGTATACTTACTAATATAACCACTGGTAAGAAATAAGAAAATCCTTTACAGCACATTGCCATTGCCCAGATTCCATGAATAACGACTTTAGAACGCATAGACCATGGCGGTTTCTGAATAATCGGTGAGCTGAAAGACGGTTATTTTGTATTTTAAAATGCAATGTCAGATTTTATTATGGTATTCTTATATAACACTATCAATCAAATTTTTATATTTTCAAAATATGGAAACTGCTGTCACCTTTGAGTCCCCAGGACGTTCATTGGTGGAGAAGAAAACTGCACGTTTTGTGAAACTTTTAAAATGATGTTTATGAGACCTTGTAGAGACATTGAAGTAATTATGTTGCATTTTTGATGGATAAAATTTTATTTCTTGGACTATAACGACAAAAAAGCTATGAGTCTGATTGCAAACATCAAAATAAACCTACTTTTCATTTGGCATATTTTCTGGCTGTTTGGACGACGCTGTTGGGGGATTGCCGAATACCGCAAGAAGAAGGAAACCAATAGAACCTTGAACGGCAGCAAAAAGTCTAAATGTCCATCGCCATCCTGGGGAGTGTTCGGCGCACATTTTAGCATCGACAGCATTGAAAACTGTTAGACCTAAAGTTACAGTTAAGGACATGTGCAACAAAAAATCATCAAAATTTTAGAAAATGATAAATGAAAGATCATTTGAATTAAAATTTAGGATTCAATGAGAACAGCTAAGGGGTAAAAGCTTTTTGAAATATCCGTGTTGCCTTTAAATGCTACGCGTGAAACTCTCTTTTTTGCTAGGTACAAATGTAAAGAGAAAATGTATAAGCCCCAGCATTTTATCTTGTGGCTATGTCACCATTCTTACCAAGGAGATCCATTGTAGCCAACACACTGGTTGAGAAAACATGAAACCGATGAGTCCATGGAAACCAGAGTGCTATCACTATATACGTGCATATTATGAAAACCCCAGTGCCACTTCCCGAAAGAATACCAAAAGATATAACCACAAACTGTGGACTATTGGCAAAAGACGTCAGAAGCAGCCCCAGCACCATAAGGGATACTCCAAGAGCTGTAAATTGCCAAAGACTCAACTGTCCATATTTAAACAGTGCCATGTAGATAAGGTTACTGAGAGAGACTTTGAACGCTAGGAACACTGATAGCGGGGCTCCTGTAAAATTAAAAGAAAATGAATGTGTATCTTTGTTTAACACCCAGTCAGCGCATAGCAGGAGGATATGTAATATGCACACTAAACAGTAGCTTAGAATGTATCTCATTAAATTATTTCATTACTTTGCGTTAATTCTGATTGCTCTTCTTGAATGGATAATAGAGAACGGTAAGTTATAGCGGAAGATGGTTATTTTATACAGCTTCCTAATCCTAAATGTTCTTACATACCATGCTTTCTCTGACTCCCATGCATTTTCGCCAATACACACCATGAACAATTCTTCCATTTAAAAACAGGTTGAAATGTCACCGTTTCACGGAGCATAAATGGTATTTAACATGTGTCAATAGTAAAGAAGAAACCTTACCCAGGAGAGCAAGAGTCGACTCTGGAAACTCTTCGTCCTGTTGAAGACACAACATTGTTGTCCCCCACGACTGCTCAACTCCCATTAGAGTCATAAATAGAAGAAGAGCAATTCCCAGCACTATCCAACCTCTGTAGATATATGCACTTGGACAAACCATCGCCAAGCGTCTTAACAATAACGATAACCCTGTGCGTGTGCTCTCAGTTTTTGATCAAATTCAATAGAGGTGATACGTCCTTGACATGGACATGAGTCCATCAAGACACTGGCATCGAATTATTCATTCACTTGTATCTACGACTGATCTCTTGAGTATCGAAGGGTTTCTGTCAGCAATAAATACTCATTGCTTTTTTTTTTTAAATCCTTATCTATACCCAGTATCTGAACCACTTGCACCGTCATCTTTCAACAAACGTTTTTATCTAAATAAATGTGTTTAAAATACCCCTCAAAACCAGTTACGGTATGAGGTCAAAAGATCGCGGCCATAAAGGTTCGTGGTCACTCTTTTCATATGATGGCGATAAATGTGTACCTCAATATCAATAAGTAGGCCATTAAGAAGAATTATTTGATACATAAAAAGTTCATTTAGACCGAAACCTGTGTCATGCAGAGGTAGAAAATAGGAATGCTAACAGGCGGCATGGTTAATGTTCATGTACGTCATTTTAAAAGTTGGGCAGCCAGTAAATTTGATAGGATCGGGAAGACTGAGTCAGCGAGAGCTCAGCTTGATTCTGTACTTGACATCTAAAATGGTCGCACGCTCTTCCGTTATATAAAATAACTCACGTTCTCCCGACGCAATTGCATTATCTTTGTTTAATATGCATATACAGTCATATATTCTTTTTGAAATATGAAAACTGGATGTATTGGAATATTTTCGTTTCCAACTGAATAACTGAAGATCAACCTGGAAAGGGAATAATAAACATGCACTTCATGCATATTAAAATTCATTACTTACTTGAGTAGGGATTTCCATAGAAAATCAAGGTCTAATCCAGTTACTGTCAATTTGCGTATTCTAAACGCAAAGTGCCATATATCACCTAAAGCTATAACAGGTAATTGTTTTCAATGAACGTTGATGGTGGGCATTCATTTAATACTCTGTAATGAGGCAATGTTCTGCATTTTTTCGTGTAAAATGTATTCATTTTTTTTTACTTTTGAGAGAAACAAAGCAATACCTCTGTTAACACATATCAAAATAAACATACTTTTCATTTGGATTTTCATCCTGTTGTTCCGTCGACGCTATTGGAGGGCTGCTGAACACTACAAGAAGAAGAAAACCAAAGAATCCAAAAACAGCAACATAAAGTCTAAATGCCCAGCGCCATCCCAGGGACGGGTCCGAGCACAATTTGGCATTGACAGTATTTAAAATTGATGGACCTGAAGGTAGAGTTAAGAATAATCGAATAACTGTACGTGTTTGCTTGGAAATGCGAAATGCAGAGAGAGAATGAGACTTGAGTATTTTAGGTGCAACTATTTATCCTATGATTTTATCATAATTTCACCGTACTTACCAAAGAGTCCCGGTATGGTCAGCACACTGGTTGAGAAAATATGACACCTGTGAGTTCATGGAAACCAAAGTGCTATCACTATGTACGTAGATACTACGAAAAAGCCAGCACCAGTAGCGGCAATAACGCCAAAAGATACGACCAAGAACTGTGGAGTATTGGCAAATGATGTCAGAACCAGACCCAGCACAGCAAGAAATACCCCGAGAGCTGTCAATTGCCGAAGACTCAACTCTCCAACGGCATGAAGATTAGGATGCTGAGGCATGTTTTAGACGCAAAGTATACGGGAAGTGAGGCCCCTGTAAAGCAATACAAACTTTTTTGAGCCCTGTATATATTTGAACATTTGTATTTAACACCGATTTACTGTACAACTGTAGTACGTGTAATACAAGCGCTGAAAACAGCTTATTTCAATTAAGCTATATTAAACTAGCTATATTAAATTCCGTTGCATATGAAACTCTTCTGAAGCTGAAACGGATACATATAGTCTATGGGCCAATGTAGACCCCCCTCCCCCCCCTTAGTGATTTTCGTTCACTATGTTTTTCTGATAGCTTAGGTCCTAAACTTTGATTTTCCGCTTGTTTGCCATTAAACTGGTGGTGGGTGTGTGTGCTACAGCCGTTGCCATGGTAACGTCTGAGATAAAAAATTGAAATTTCTGAGACCAAAAAAATATTAAATTATTCAAATGTGTTAAGTGAATGGAATTCAAAATCCTTTCAGATGTATAGTTTAAGAGCTGCACTATACTTTATGATCCTCAAAATATTCCAAGATGGCTGTAAATTCAAGATGGCGGCCAATTTTTGCTAATTTTTGAGTAATTTCAATTATTTTTCATATTTGAGTCTTTATTCAATAATAAAGGAATAAGAATGTGGGATATGTTTTGATGCGCCGGAATAGCATACAGTCTCTACTTGCTACCTACAGTATTTATTTTAGATGAAACCTTTTAATTTTGTTGTAAAATCCTGAAATCCAAAATGGTGGCCAAAATATAAGTCTGCTGTCCCAACTGGAAAGATGTCAGATTTATCATCAAAGTGTCATTCTTTATTACTTTTAATAAACTGAATTCGAGCTTAGGGCTTTTTAAAACAATTTGCATTAATTCTGATTACATTAAGACTTTCAAAATTCAAAATGGCCGCCAATATGCTTATACACACTGGCTAAAATTGATATAATATATTTCCCAACAGAATATTTATTTAAATTATCTCCCACCAACTTAGTCCCATTAGTGATTTTTGTTTACTATTATTTTCTGGTAGGTTAGGCCCTTAGCTTTTATTTTCTGCTTGTTTGCCATTAACCTGGTGGTGGGTATGAGTAACAGAGCTGTTGCCATGGTAATGTCTGGGGTTGAAAATTGATATTTTTGAGACCAAAAATAAAAATTAAAAATTCCAAATGCATTTAAAATCATGGAATTCACAATTATACCAAATGTGTAAATTTAGAAGTGTGCTATACTTCACAATCATCAAAATGTCCCAAGATGGCAGCAAATTCAAGATGGCTGCCAATTATTGCTCATTTTTCAATAATTTTGGGAATTTTTTTATATTTGAGTTTTTTATTTAATTATTAAGAAATTGCAATGTGGCATGTGTTTTGATGTTCCATAATGGTAAAAAGCCTCTGCTGTCTGCCGAAAGTGCTTGTTGAAGATTTAACCTTTTAATTTTGACGTAAAATCCTGAAATCCAAGGTGGCTGCCACAAAACATGTCTTTTACATACGGCTGTCCTCACTGGAAAGATGCCACATTAATCATTCCAAATTACATTCTTTATTACTTTTAGGTGTACTGAATATGGACCTAGGACCCTTTTCTATAACTTGTGTTAATTCAGATTGCATTATGACTTTCGAAATTCAAAATGGCCGCCAATTTGCTTACACATGAAATGATATAATACATTATTCCAATACAAAATAAAATTTAATAAACTCAAGCTAGCTCTGCCCTATTAGCAATTTTTATTTACTATGATTTTCTGATAGCTTGGGCCCTAAGTTCAAATATTCTGCTTGTTTGCCATGTAATAGGTGAAAGGTGTGACAGATTCAGCTGTTGCCATAGTAACACAGGGGTTTTAAAATTATAATTTCTGAGACCTTTAAATTGGCATGTATTTCAAATATATGATCTCGCTGTATTGTAAACTTTTTTAAAAAATTAGACTTGGACCTCAGTTATCAACAAAATTATTTGAAAAAATTATCGTAGTTAAATTGCCAAAATGGCAGTCAATCCAAGATGACGATAGATTTATGTTAATTTTCTTCTTATTACTGAAAGTAGCTTTTTGTAAACTTTGAAAGCAGCATTGGAATTGAAAAATGTTAGGTTTTTGGATATGCTGATATGAACAGAATTGCATAATTACTGTTTACAGTGATTGTTACTCCTATATCCTCTTTTTTAAGTGTAATAAAACCTAAAACCCACGGTGGCCATCACAAAACAGGGTTCATACATATTGCTGTGCTGACCGAATATATATTACATTTTCGTTTCAAAATGCCTCTTTTGCTCTTTCTGATAAACTGAATTAACCTATTAGGATATTATCTAAATATAAATCATTTCTATTCATTTTCAGCCAAATTATATTTACTTGGCTATTCCAAAATTCACCATGGCCACAAATGGCCATGACAGTGCAGGTATGAATTTTGCTGCAATAATATTAAACAGTGCACCAAACAAATAATTCTAAAATTTGTGCAATATAATCAAATTTGCCCTTTCTACACTGCTTTCACGGAAACACTTGTCCATATTTAGTTAAATATTTAGGATTAAGGCCTTTTTGGAAATGTATGAAATGTCTTGGCTGTAGTCTTTTTTCATGAAGAATGTTCACTGGAAAGCCAATTAAAATTTGCTGTTACCTCTGAAACTGAGTTTTTGTTACAATCTAAGATGGTGTTCATCTATATGAATAAATGGAATAAAACATTTACATGTATATGCCATAACTCAGCTTCAAACTGCTAGAGAGGTAAAATTATATCCACGTTTTGGAAAAATCAATATATCCACTAACTTCAACTGAATATATAATTTAATTTTTTATAACATTTTACTTAAAATATAATTGTATAGAAATGCAAAATCGCCATCTATATTTGCAAACTAGTTGCCTTTCACTCAAAATCAGACTATTTTGTGTCATTCAACTTGCCCAATAGATGGTAAGAGATGATCAAATAATTTCAGCCATCTACGGCACGATAATTTAAATACTTGTAGACCATATTGAGTTATTACAAATGTTCACAATCTTGGTTTCATATTATTCAAATTCAATACATCAAAAGGTAGCAACAAATACAAAAGAATAAAATAAGGCAATTTCGGAGAACAATATACAATATTAGAAGTTTAATAGGACAGCAATATATACCAAAGTAAATCACCCAGGATTTGTTCGGGTCATTTTGGATTTCAAGTTTGTTTTTTTTTTGTTCTTAAAATGATAATTATAGCAATAACAAACACTATAAGCCGTAAGTAAAGACTTAAATACCATATGGATATCAAAATACTTAACATTTCTCGATCCCATTAAATTTATTAAATTTTCAACGTTAGTTACTTACAGTAGAAACAGGTTTAGAAATCAGCTTGAACCGGCCGCAATTTTGATATTGCTGCCATCCTGAAAAAAATCACATCATCTTGGATGTTCAAAGAATGTTTTGCCATCATACCACGAATACAGATGTCTTCTTAAGTTTACATTATTGTTGAAGTTAATATATTTGAAATGTATGAAATTTTCTTAGTCTCAGAAATGTCAATTTCGAACCCCTGTGTTAGTATGGCAATGGCTGGGTTAATTGAATAGAAAACAAGCAGAAAATGGGATCTTAGGATGTAAACGATATATAATAGTAAATAAAAGTCGCTAAAGGGGGATTCAGGTTGATAAAATCAATCTAAGTAACATTCTTTTGGAATATAATTTTCAATCAATTTTTTAGCAAGAATGTATCATATTGACCATAAATATATAGTCCCCTATACTCATTGACAGCCATTTCTTTCAAATGCGACAGAATACATTAGTATTTCAACTCAAAAGTATTCTTTCCCATGTCAAATGTGAGTGATTAGCATGTACATGAAACTTTGTGTGATTTCTTAGGTCAAATGTGAGTGACTTGCATTTATGGGGGGTATTATAGGTCTATTATCTAGTCTAGGTTATTGTTGACCATTTGATCTTTCTTTTTTTTAATCATTTTACATGACCACACATCTAGTAGTGATCAGCACTATTAAAACATAAGTATTCATCCAAACTTAAGATAAAATTAGGAATATTGCTGTCATATTTTAGTCTACTGGTTACAAAGATGTAAATTCACGGTCATTGGCGGCCATTTTGAATTTTGAAAGCCATACTGTAATCCAAATTAAGTCAAGTAATTGAAAAGGGTTCTGTTTTTATATTCAGTGCACCAAAAGTAATGAAGAACTTAATTTGGGATGATAAATCTGTCATATTTCCAGACAGGACAGCTACATGTAAAAGACTTGTTTTGTGGCAGCCATGTTGGATTTCAGGATTTTTCATCTCATTAAAAAGATTGCACCTTGAACAAACACTACAGGCAGAAAGTAGAGATTCCATGCTACACTGTTGCATCAAAATATCCCAGATATTGCAATTCTTTAATAATTAAATAAGAATTAAAAAATTAAAAATTATCAAAATTTCTGAAAAAACAGCAAAAATTGGCGGCCATCTTGGATTTGCCGCCATCTTGGAAAATTTTGTTCATCGTTAGGTATAGTGCACATCTTAGATTACATGTCTAGAACGATTTTGAATTCTATTTAGTTTATGTATTTGAAATATTTTAGATTTTGTTGGGCTCAGAAATGTCAATTTCTAACCCGTGTGTTACCATGGCAACGGCTGTAGCACCCACACCCACCACCAGTTTAATGGCAAACAAGCAGAAAATAAAAGCTAAGGACCTAAGCTATCAGAAAAACATAGTGAACGAAAATCACTAAGGGGGGGGAGGGTTTCGGTATTTGGCCCACGGACTAATATGGGTACGTGGGTATTTGGATAAGGAAGTCCATTTGATAGAAGAAATATATCTTTTCCATGCATGCTTGTATTCAGTCGTTCTTATTACCTCTAACAAGGAGGTTATGGTTTTAGTTCCGTTTGTGTGTTTCACTGTAAGCAACATTATACAAAAACTTGTGAAGATTCTTTTGCCTATAGCTATTTATATTTGTCTGGTCTTACCAGCCAATATTTCGTCTGCTTGCAGTTAGACCTCAAATTCATCATGCAGGATTGTTTCAGACAAAGTAGTCGATTAATCAGCAGTGGCACACCTGACTTAACACTTTTCTAACGTATCTTGTATGAGATAACTAGATATACCTTTTTATCCCAGGCACCCTTTTTAAGCTTGAATAGACACCACAGAGTATTGAATATCAAACCTGCATCTTTCTGATATCCCAGTGTGTGTATAATAGATGTACATATCTTCAGGACATGTGTCTTTCAACGATAATTTACTCACTCCCCTTGTCAGTTTCATCAAAAGAAATAGATTAAGACCACGTTTTATTAAGTATTAACTCCCCGCATGCAGCCATGTTAAGTGAAGGACCGCACTCCTTTTAGCCTTTGACCATATTTATGAAACTATTATGTTTATATTTTTGTATTTCTTGTATAATATACGCCATCCTCAAATAAAGACACTGTTTTTTTTTAATTTGATGAACGCAAATATGAACCCTTACCAAGCAATGCGAGAGTCGATTCTGGAAGAGCTTCAACCTGTTGAAAACACCTAATTGTTGTCCCCCACGATTCTTCAATTCCAATTTGGGTCATAAATGGAAGAATAGCGATGCCTAGAACAACCAAACCTCAGTAGATACCTACCAGGATATATCTTTGCCAAGCGTATTTTACATTGGTTTATTATCCTGAACTGAGAGCATTGCAGTAGCAAGTTTTGTCTAGGCGGATTTAAAGGCATGCAGTCATGAAATGAGCATCAACCCACCTCGTCAATCTGCGCCTTGACAAAATTAACCGGCGCACCTGTGCGTCTGTGACTGATAATGTGAATATTAACGTTTTTTCTTTCCGCTGCAAAAATTGATTTCATTTGAAACAAATGGCACTTTTTATACGATTATGATGTTATCATTATTTAATTGATTTTACATCAAGTCTCCCGTTAATAAATCTAGCTGCAGGTCCCACGCCAATAGCAAACAATAAGCGAACGATTCACATTTTATTCACGCTTACTGTAACGGAGCAGGTAATGGTGACTTGGAGTATGGAGAAAGCCAAAAATACAAAGATTAAAGAACCCTAAACCTAACTTATGTGACTTAAAACTTCCACGTAATTTTGAATATCATAGCTCGTGTGCATGGTGAAATACGAGATACACACAATAGAGGAAATTTCAAGGTAATAAAAATCTAAGCAACTTTAGGTTTTTATTTTGAAAATACGTAATTTATAGTGAACGATATTTCACAGTTTATTTCCAAAAATTCAGTCAAAAAAAATGCTGTTCTTCTTCCCCTCAAGACTTTTCAAAACTTTCCACTTCTTGTTGAAAATGAGCAAAAGCGTAGTCAAAATAAACGCGCCATAACATGACACAATGGTCAGGAACACTGCGTGGTAGCTGCCTGTGACGTCACGGATATATCCTGAGGGAAAAATGAAGACACGCATTAAATTGACAACGGTGAAATGGCAACTGAAGGTGTTGTAAACTTGATATGAAAGGCTAGTATTCGTTTAACTACGCCCCTGAAATGGTATTTTAACGTTAACTTTACTACAATATTAAAGCTTTCGCTCTGGAGTGAACATTGCTAAAATGAAAAAAAGATCAAGCTCGTCATATCACCGAACAGAATACAAAGGATCTTCATACTGAACCCTGCACTTGTAGGCTTTCTTAAAAACTGCAGGATGTCAAAATGCCAAGAATTCAATAATAATAATTGAGCTAAGGGTCCATGAGGAATTATTTTTGTAAGACCTTAACCTACCTGCTACATATGGCCCTACAGTTCCTCCGATACCTTTGCTGAAACGCAATGTCATGAATAATGTGTTCACATATTCTCCGTCCATGATTTCATAGTTGACGGCAAAGTGCCCAGCATTGTAAAGGCCAAGAAAAAATCCCGAGGCTGAAAAATTATTTCAAGTCTTGGTTAGAATAATTTTCACTTGAATTTAACCAAAAATCATGCATAGCAACGGCAGCCATATAATGTACATTAGCAACTGGATTCTGACTACAGTATTGTTAAATCACATGCATGTCAACAATTTTTTGCTCGATCCATGTAACGTTAAGCCAGCAATTGCGTTAAAATTTAACTCGTAGTACCTTAAAGATACATATATGCTGTTGTATTACACAGAGGAAAAACAATCAAAGGGCCAAAATTCAAATTTGAAAACACTCACCAGCGCAATATACATATATAGCAGTCAAAGATGTAGAATACGCAGCAATAATATTATTCACAGTGAGCACCGAAGCCGCCGCCAGGTTCGCCACCATAATATTTCCCTTCACATAGTCACCAACCAGAGATGCAAACATCTGTCCAGTCATACCCATGATTCCGAACACTGCTATCACGTGCAATGCGTCATCTTCTTTATAACCAAGGTCTGTCAGATGTTTTGGCTAAAACAGGAAAGCATGCAGTACATAGAAATGAAGAGGTATTTTAGGATAAATTTAAATTCAATTCAATTTAAATACTGGGTGAACAAATATTGTTGAATTCACACTTCAAAATAGCGATTTCTACGTGATGCACTAAGCGTACACTACACAAGGTTTCACAGACCAATTGTATTTCATATAACCCTTCTGTTTCATTGTAGGAGGAGTTCCCGTTTGAAACCCAAAATATTTTGTGTACCTCGTAATCAAGGCAATACTGGAACTAAAACTAAATATACAAGCTTCAAACAGCTTGATAAGTATTGGGAAGCACTGAATATACTAAACATTTCCCTTTCGTCTACGTGGCCCCTAATCTGTCATCAACCGACATTGCTTTTATGCTGCATTGGTCCATTGTTTTATATCCTACCCTCTTAAAGACAAAAGAAATTCTTCACTCTTTCTAAGGAACAGGAAGGTGGTTTTATTAATTGCCTTTAGTCACCACTTTACATACTTTTCAAGACCGTTGAGGTTACAACATTTAACCGTTTTTTGAGCGTTAATATTCACAATTTGAGACAATTGTGTTTTAAAGCTGGAAACATTAAAATGTTGGATGTAACTTTTTGATTAAAAACCATCTTTTGTGCCTCGCTGTTCCCCTTTAACATGTCGTAGACATGTACATACTATCAAATCTACTTAGATATGACAAATCCCGCACGAAAATGCAGTAATATCGAAGTAGCAAAAAGCATTAACGAAGTAGTGGTGTGGAGCATATTTGCAGCAGAAATGCAGCATAGCCTTCTGCAATTCTACTCCAAAAGTACATAGGTTTGTACAGAGAGGAGCATTAATGCAGTAGATTAGCAGCATGATAGAAGCATGTTTCAATTATGCTAATTAGCTCCCAAATCGAAGCAGATTTGAAGCATGTTTGCAGTACGATTGCAGTAGTCTACTGCGCTGAAGTATCTACTGCGTTTTCTTGCGGGATATATCAAGTCATATTGTTCATTTTGAATACTTACTAATATAGCCGTTGGTAAGAAGAAAGCAAATCCTTCACAGCATATTGCCACTGCCCATATCCCATGGACAAAAACTTTAGAACGCAAAGAACATGGCGGTTTCTGAATGAATATTGACCTGAAAACCATGCTGTGCATTCATTTATCCTAGATATTCTAAGGGCAGCATCCTCAAGCCTATAAACAGTGTGTGTGTGTGTAGTTGTGGGTGTGCTCTTTTTCAAAATATGAAAAGGGTGAATTAAAATATTGTAGTTTAAAACTGAATAACTGAGGATAGCCTTGGAAAGAAAGTAAAAATTATACTTCAAGAACAATGAATACTTTGAGAAGTGCATTTTCCAGATGCAATTTCACTTCAGAACTTTTAAGAGAACAACGTTTTGCTTTGATGACATGAAACAAAATGGACATACTTTTCATCTGGTCCATCTTCATGCTGTACTAACGGAGGATTGCTGTACAAAGCAAGAAGAAGAAAACCAAAGGAACCATAAGAAGCAGCAAAAAGTCTGAATACCCAGTGCCATCCCAATGACGGGGCGGCGCACACTTTAGCATCAACAGCATTTAAAATTGAAACACCTGGAGAGAGAGTAAAAACCTTATGACTAACATTACGTATTTGATTTAAAATAAAAACGCATATATGTAGATTGAGATGGAGGAGAGGAAGATACATGTTTTAGGTGTAGCATTTTACTTTGTTGGGAAGCCATGTACTTACCAAGGAATGACAGTATGGTCACCAGACTAGTTGAGAAAACATGAAACCGGTGAGACCATGGAAACCAAAGTCCAATCACTAAATAATTGCATACTGTACATAATCCGATGCCAGTTCCGGATAAAACACCAAAAGATATAACTACAAATCGTGTATTATTGCTAAAAGACGCCAGTACCAGCCCCAGCACTGCAAGAAATAATCCGGTAGCTTTTATTTGCTGAAGACTCATCTGCCCGACGTTAGACAGTGCCATGTACATTGGGTTACTTAGGGATAGTTTGAACACAAAGTAAACTGATAGCGGTGCCCCTGTAAATGAGAGAAATTCATGTTAAGTCTTGTATCTGTGTATTACTCTGATTTATGTATGCGATAAACACCACTTTTTATAAAGAATCAAATCTGCTTTGAGGTACAATAAATCCCCCCTTATTTTTAAAACCATTGCAAGTATACACCATTATTTTATTTTGTATTATAACACCGACCTCCTTGTCTTAAGATATAATTTACTTGAAAACCTGAACACAGAAGGTAACAGAGATGGGATAAAGATGAACAGAAAGAAAGCAAAAACCACAAGGTTCACAAAATCGTCAAACATGGAGAATTCTGCGCAGGCCATCCGCCAGTAGTGGTGTGACCAGCTGAGATGAAATGAAAAGAGATGAAATTTAATTTGATGAAAGTAAAGATAGACCTTACCTAGCAGTGCTAAAGACGATTCTGGAAAATCTATGTCCTGTTGAAAACATAATATTGTTGTCCCCCACGAACCTTCAATTCCAGTTGCAATCATAAATAAAAGAACAGTAATCCCCAGTACAAGCCATCCTCTGTAAATATCAAGAATTTTCATTACTGTACGTATTTGTTATTGTGTTATAATCTAATATGAGAACCCACGGAACGATGTCAACCTGTCTAGACGGTTGAACCTTGACACCCAACGCTCTATATTCGTTATTGCATGTGCAACTGGTCGTATGAATATCAGTGTCTTTCTGCAAAAAAATGTTGATTATGTTTGAAACACATTGCAATATATATATTTGAATTGTTATGTGTATATAATTTCTTTTATTTCGGGTTACCTGTTAAAACATGTAGTTGCGGGTCCCTTGTCAATAACAAACAGCTAGGGAACAGTTTTCATATTGTTGACATGGTGTACCAAATAGTAATTTGATTAACACAAAGATGACGCCTTACTTAGCACGGCAAGGGTCGAATCCTCATTATATATATATATATATATATATATATATATATATATATATATATATATATATATATATATATATATATAATTAGGCAAATATAGATATAAAAGAATATCCTGTTGAAGAAGGTAGAGAAAATCGTTATATACAATATAACCTGGTTCCAGAAAACTTGTTATAACAAAATGGTATTTTAAACAAATAGTGTGCAGTCCTGACGTGACAACAGAGAATAATCTCCAGTGAAAGAAGATACAAGAAACTTTCGCTTTTACTGCAATATAAAAAAGCATGACGCAATGCATGACGCAATGGACAGAAACGCTGCGTAGTGGCTTCCTGTGACGTCATGGATATATCCTGAGGAACAAATATGAGTAAAATTAACAAATATTATAATGACAGCAGTGAAGGAGCAGATGGACAGTTGTGCGAACTGAAGTTGAAAGGTATTTGTTGTAACGCCCTTCAATATGTAAGATTTTGTTAGGACAAAAAAGGATAAAGCAAAATTATAGCCACTGTTGGGGAATAAACCTTGCAAACATAGTTATCTCATCACTTCTGTGAACAAAGCTAGTTCATTTAGTTTTGACAATGAATGACGCATTTTGGATCTGTTTTCACAAAATTTTAAAGATAATTGATAAAGGATTCCATGGAAAATTGCCAGTTGTAAGAACTTAACCTATCTGCTATATATGGCCCTACAGTTGCAACGACACCTTTGCTGAAACGCACTGTCATGAGTAATGTATAGACATTATCTTCGTCCATGATTTCATTGTTGACAGCATAAAACACAGCAATGTATACTCCAAGACAAAAACCTGAGGCTTAAAGATTATTTTAAGCTTTGGTTATAATAATTGCCATTTTCATTTGAACATAAAGTATTCTTATCTATCCCTAGGAATGGTAGTCATAAAATGTGCATTAGCAACTGGATTCTGACCTCAATATTCTTGAAGCACGTGCGTGTCAATATTTTTGTTCTTTCTATGTAACAAGTTACACCTGCAATTGCGTTCAAAACGTAACTAACAGTGCCTTAAGGGTACATAAAATGTTGTTCTACATATAGGAATAACAACCAGAAGGCCAGAATTTAAAACCAAAAACACACTCACCAGCTCAATATACACATATAGCAGTCAAAGATGTCCATTTGATACAAAATGTATATTTGTTTCATGTATACTTGTATTCCGTCGTTCTTATTACCTCTACCAAGGAAGTTTTGTTTTTAGTTTCGTTTGTGCGTTTGTCCGTTAGCAACATTATACCAAAACTTGTGAAGATTCTTTTGCCTATAGCTATTTATATTTGCCTGGTCTTACCAGCCAATACTTCGTCTGCTTGCAGTCAGACTTCATCTTCATCTTGCAGGAGTGTTTCAGACAAGGTAGTCGATGAATCGGCAGTGGCACACCTGACTAAACATTTTTCTATAGTACCTTGTATGAGATAATTAAATATACATTTTTTTATCCCAGGCACTCTTTTTTAAGCTTTAATAGACACTACAGAGTATTGAATATCAAGCCTGTATCTTTCTGATATACCATTATGTATACAATAGATGTACTTATCTTCAGGACATGTACCTTTACAAATGATAATTTACTCACTCCCCTTGACAGTTTCACCAAAAGAAATATATTAAGACCGCCTTTTATTAAGTATTAACTCGCCATACCGAGCCATGCCGAGTGAAGGACCGCACGCCTTTTAGCCTCGAACCATAATTACGAAACTATTATGTTTCTATTTTTGTATTTTTGTATAATATACACGTACGCCATCCTCAAATAAAGACATTGTTTTGTAATCTGGTGAACGCAAATATGAACCCGTACCTAGCAATGCGAGAGTCGACTCTGGAAAAGCTTAATCCTGTTGAAAACACATAATTGTTGTCCCCCACGATTCTTCAATTCCAATTTAAGTCATAAAAAGGAGGATAGCAATCATCAGTACAACCCAGCCTCTGTAGATACCAGGGTATATCATTACCAAGCGTATTTTACATTGGTTTATTATCCTGAACTGAGAGCATGCATGGTAGTAGGAAGTTTTGTCTAGACGGATTTAAAGGCAGTCATGAATGTGCATCAACCCACCTCGACAGTCTGCGCCTTGACAAAATTAACCGGCGCACCTGTGCGTCTGCGAGTGATCATGTGAATATTAACGTTTTTTTCTTTCCGCTGCAAACATTGACTCCATTTAACACATATTGCACTATGATTATGATGTTAAAATTATGTAATTGATTTTATTTCTAGTCTCCTGCTTAAACATCTAGATGCGGGTCCCACATCAATGACAGACAATAAGGGAAGGGTTCACATTTTATTCACGCTTACTGGAACAGAGGATGGTGGCTTGGAGTATGGAGAAAGCTAAAAATACAAATATAATTAAAATATTAAGTAAAGCTTGTTTAAACAGAAGCAACATAAATAAATGTTATTTTTAAGGTACACAAATAGTACCCAGCCCATAGGAGACTACGAAGAACAGTCTCCAGTGAGAGGATATATATACAAAAAGCTTCGCTTCTATTGCAACATTTAAATGTTCCAAGACAAAATTTGTCTTTACCCTTACTAATGTTACTTAAAGGACAATGTTCATGTAAAAATCCATTTCTCGAATTTTGAAGATACAGCACTCAATCTATACACTAGAGGTATGTTTTAATCGATCCCCGCCATTTAAAAATTATAAAAACAATCTATTAGTAGAAAAAAAGCGTTTTAGTAAACCTCACCTCAATATGCAAAAATGAAGCAACAGATCTGGGTCACGTGGTACTGTGACGACAATCACGATAAAGGTCTATGAGACTCAACTGAGCTGCATGGTGACGGAGAAGTTAAGGAAAATTGTGTTGAACGGAGTTGAGGAATTTTCGTTATGCCTCGGTGTGTTGCCGTGGGATTCACCAAAATTGCAGCTCTCGTTGACAATCTTTCTTTGTCTGTGACGGTCTTCCGTGACTTACTTACTAACTTCGGTGACAATAGTTGCGATGCTCTAGATCATGGTCACCTCAGTTGGTTTAGATCATATCAAGAGCTGGTAGTCTTTCAGATTAACTGTCATCAGTTGGCAAACTTACTGATTGCTGATGCATTTTAAATGCATTGTAGTTGACCAAAAGCACAAGAACCTGTTAATTATGCACCGCTGCAATTCCCAAGCCAGGTAATAACAGGACAGCGTAATCACAGCAAATGTACCTCATATAGTAGCTTAATTTCCATTAATAATAAAATCATCATTTAAGTCAAAAATATTCTTGCGATTTAATAACTATTTTAATTTACCCAGAACGGTATATTTATTTTAAAGGCGGTTAACTGAAATATAGTTTTATGATTTGTTTGTGAAAATTGCCCATTTCACCCTGTTAGTTTGGAGGTCTAAGCTGGATCAAGTCCGTGTTAAAATTCCTATGAAGTTGTGCAGGAAAAATTCTTCCTTTCTTTCTCTAGCTCCTCGGTAAACCTGGTGTTCAGATTTTATCTAGTACCCCCAGGTCTACGGGAGCTGCGCTTTGTAACTAACGCACAGGTAGATTTTTACCTGAGATAACTGGAGTAAAGCTTAGATAGAGAGTGCGTTCGATACAAGCAAGACAAATTGAATGCCATTTAACCCTCTAATTAAGAGGTAAAGGAAGTTCCAGTTAGATGGATGATTAAGATAGGACTTGTAAAGGTAACGGGCATTGTTTACCTCAGTTTAATAAAAGTATGCAAGACGGAGTGTCAGCGGTTTAATAAAATAAATTGAATTTCACAAATAACATGGACCTCATATGCAATAATCAACATTTCCCTTAACTCATTCAAATGCAGTGTTTTATACAACTTGGGATAACCATAATGAAATGCTTGTTAAAGAAATGACTAGACGGGAAATGGTTTTACACAGCTTCACGAGGATTTTGACCCCTCGGGTAAGAGATTTGAATGAGTATAAACTTTTATCAGAAGCCAGAGAAGGCATCTTACAGGTAGACAATGCAGCTCAGTTTGACAGCTAAGCACGCTCTGTTCTCCAGTGGCTCGATTGTCGTCATTGGACCACGTGACCACGTAGCTCATTAACTCCCAGGCCGAGCAAATAGGACGTTTTTTAAAGCCAAAAATTTACAAAATGAGCTTTTAATTTGTGTATTTGGATAAAGATTTCGTTAGTTGGGCATGTTTTCTGAAGAATATGTTCCGTTCAAGCCATTCTGACGGCATGAAGGAAACCCTTTAATACTTCTACGTCGTTTGAAGTTTGAATATCACGGTTCGTGTGCATGATTGTTGTAAAGTTAATTACTTACCCTTACACTCATTACAATTAGTAATAAAAGGGAAATCAAATAGATGAAAAGTTAGAGTGATATTGCGTGCAAATTAAGCTTCATCGAGTGTCAACAAGTGTAGAACATGTTTTTAGTGTCAGAAGAAGATGGAAAAGGTCAAAGTCAATAACATTTAATGTGATTGGTTAATTTCATAACAGATTTTAATTTTGATCAACTGTTTATCACATGATAACTAAGTTTTGGACATGATTCAAGTATGAGTAATGCAAATAGTATTTTGGATGAGTTTAGTTGAAAACAAGGTTCTTAGACATTACCTAATAAGGGAATGTTCTATGGTAGAATAAACATGACAATGGAAAGTTTCTGGAAATCACGCCATAAACAATAAAAAGAACATAATTACACGTGTGATCAGTACGGAAAATTAGAGTATAAATATGGGTAAAATTGTATGAAAATTAAGTGGTGAATAAACGATTGAAGACTCCAGAACCTCGTCGTCGTTATAATATGATGAATACGAGATACAGGGTAATAAAAGCTTCTTCGGTTTTTTTTTTTTTTTTTTTTTTTTTTTTTTTACTTGAAAAAGACGTGCAATTTATGCTGGACGATATGTCACAGTTTATTTCCAAAAATTCAGTCAAAAGAATTGATGTTCTTCTTCCCTTCAAGGCTTTTCAAAAATATCCACTTCTTGTAGCATATGAGCAAAAGCGTAGCCAAAACGAACACGCCATAACATGACACAATGGACAGGAACACTGCGTAGTAGCTGCCTGTGACGTCACGGATATATCCTGAGGAAAAAATGAAGACTCGCATTACAATGACAACGGTGAAGTGGCAACTGAAGGTGTTTTAAACTTGATGTGAAAGGCTAGTATTAGTTTAACTACGCCCCTCAATGGGTATTTCAGCTTTACTAGAATGAAAAAACAAACAAATATTAAAGCTTTCGCTCTGGAGTGAACACTGCTTAAATATAAAAGATCAATCTCGTCATGTCATCGAACAGAATACAAAATCTTCACACTTAACGATGCACCTGTAGCCATTTTTTAAAAATACAGGGTGTCAAAATGCCAAGATGTTTTCAATAATAATTGAGCTAAGAGTCCATGAGGATTATTTTGTAAGACCTTAATCTACCTGCTATATATGGCCCTGCAGTTCCTCCGACACCTCCGCTGAAACGCATTGTCATGAATAATGTGTTAACATTTTCTCCGTCCATGATTTCATTGTTGGCGGCATAGTGGCCGGCATTGTATAGGCCAAGAAAAAATCCCGAGGCTAAAAAGGTATTTCAAGCCTTGGTTAGAATAATTGCCACTTAAATTTAACCAAAAATCATGCATAGCAACGGCAGCCATATAATGTACATTAGCAACTGGATTCTGACTACAGTATTGTTAAATCACATGCATGTCAACATTTTTTTTTTTTGCTGGATCCATGTAACATTAAGCCGACAATTACGTTAAAAAATTTAGTACCTTAAAGATACATATGCTGTTGTATTACATAGAGGAAAAACAATCAAAAGGCCGTAATTCAAATTTGAAACCGCACTCACCAGCGCAATATACATATATAGCAGTCAAAGATGTAGAATACGCAGCAATAATATTATTCACAGTGAGCAACGAAGCTTCCGCCAGGTTCGCCACCATAATATTTCCCTTCACATAGTCACCAACCAGAGATGCAAACGTCTGTCCAGTCATACCCATGATTCCGAACACTGCTATCACGTGCACTGCATCGTCTTCGTTATAACCGACGTCGGTCAGATATCTTGGCTAAAACAGGAAACTATGCAGTACATAGAAAAGGAGAGGTATTTTAAGATAAAGCTAAATTAAATAAATGCAATTCAAACACTGGGTGGACAAATGTTTTTGAATTCACATTTCAAAATAACGTGATGTATTAAGTGTACAAACCAATTGTGTATATTTCAAATAAACATTCTGTTTTATTTTAGACGCTCTGTTTTAAGAGGCGTGCTCGTTAGAAACCCACTGTTTTTGTGCACCTCATAATCAACAGTTATACTGGAACTAAAACTAAATTTACAAGCTTCAAACAGCTTGATAAGTATTACTTGGGAAGCATTGTATTATATCCTACCCTCTTAAAGACGAAATAAATTCTTCGGACCTTCTAACAATAGGAATGTGGTTTTATTATTTGCCTTTGGTCACCACTTTACAAACATTTCATCTCAGCTGATGTTTTAACATTTAACCGTTTTTGAGTGTTAATTTTTCAGAATTT
This sequence comes from Lingula anatina, assembly GCF_051362555.1. Classification (NCBI taxonomy): domain Eukaryota; kingdom Metazoa; phylum Brachiopoda; class Lingulata; order Lingulida; family Lingulidae; genus Lingula; species Lingula anatina. The sequence continues at coordinate 3,170,725 of NC_141773.1, forward strand.
GTGACACTTGTGTTATAGTGCTGGAAACATTAAATAGTTGGCGGTAACTTTTTCATTAAAAATCAGTTTTTGTGCATCGCTGTTCCCCTTTAACATTGCATGGACACACTATCAAATCTACTTAGATATGACAAATATATCAAGTTATATTGTTCACTTTGAATACTTACTAATATAACCATTGGTAAGAAGAAAGCAAACCCTTCACTGCACATTGCCACTGCCCATATCCCATGGACAAAAACTGTAGAACGCAAAGACCATGGCGATTTCTGAATGAGTATTGACCTGAAAGCCGTAATATGCATGCATATATTCTATATATTTTTGAGGCAGCAGCATATTAAATCCTCAAGCCTATATATACCTGTACATTGTGTGTTTGTGGGTGTGTGCTCTTTTTCAAAATATGGAAAAGGGTGTATTAAAAGTGGTAGTTTAAAACTGAATAGCTGAAGATAGCCTTGGAAAGAAAATAAAAATTATACTTCAGGCATACTGAATACTTTGAAAACTGCATTTTTCCGGATGCATTTTCTTTTCCAGTACCTATAAGAGAACAACGTTCTGCTTTGGTTACAGGAAACAAAATGGACATACTTTTCATCAGGTCCATCTTCATGCTGTTCTAACGGATCATTGCAGTACAAACCAAGAAGAAGAAAACCAAAGGATCCATAAGAAGCAGCAAAAAGTCTGAATACCCAGCGCCATCCCAGTGAAGGGGCGGCGCACATTTTAGCATCAACAGCATTAAAAATTGACACACCTGAAGTGAGAGTGAGGACCTTATGACTAACTTCACGTATTTTATTTAAAATCCGAAACGTATGTATATAGGTTGAGATAGGTGCAGCAATTTACTTTTGTTGGAGAGCCATGTACTTACCAAGGAATGTCAGTACGGTCACCAGACTAGTTGAGAAAACATGAAACCGGTGAGTCCATGGAAACCAAAGTGCTATCACTAAATAATTGCATACTGTACATAACCCAATGCCAGTTCCGGATAAAACACCAAAAGATATAACTACAAATCGTGGACTATCGCTAAAAGACGCAAGTACCAGCCCCAGCACTGCAAGAGATAATCCGGTAGCTTTAATTTGCCGAAGACTCAACTGCCCGACGTTAGACAGTGCCATGTATATTGGGTTACTTAGGGATTGTTTGAATACAAAGAAAACTGATAGCGGTGCCCCTGTAAAATGAGAGAAATACATGTTAAGTCTTGTATCTGTGTTTTACTCTGATTAACATTTCTGATTAACACCACTCTTTATAAAAAATCAAATCTGCTTTCAGGTGCAATAACCCACCCACCCCTTATTTTTAAAACCATTGCAATTATACACCATTATCTTATTTTTATCTTATAATACTGACCTCCTTGTGTTAAGATGTAATTTACTTGAAGACCTGAACACATAAGAAAACAGAGATGGAATAAAGATGAACAAAAAAGAAGCAAAGACCACGTGTAATGAAATTGCCAGAAAACAAAACAGAAATGTAATATCAATCGATGTGAAGCAACCGAAGGAAGTAGAGTAATACATATATTTAGAAAGACTATTGACGACAGGGAATGAGATGACCAGAGAAATCGACAAATGGATAACTGCAGGATGGAGACGGAATGGGCAGTACAGCTCCTCACCGAAAGATCAAAAGGTACCCATGTGCTTGTCGAAGAAGATCATGTCTCCAGTAATCTTACTGGCAATGACGAATGGATCAGAGATATGGTCCCTCACTAAAATTCACATAAGAAAAGCTGGTCTTGGTGCAGAGGAGTATTGAAAAAATCATGCTCAATCAGACGAAGAAATACATGATCCCGAATGAAGTGATGACTTCACAAACAAAGGCATACAGTGTACGTAGAAGACATAGCAGAAACTGTAAAAAGTCTATGGGCAGGACACCTTGCCAGAACGAACAGTAGGAAGTGGGTCATAATAATACCCCAAGGCATGAAAAATGAGTCAAAGGAAGATTAAGAGAAGAGATGACGTTGAGCAGAAGGTCGGCAGTACATGGACACAAGTGGCACAAAACCTTCAAACATGGAGATCTCTGTGGAGACCATCCGCCAATATTGGCGTGACCAGCTGAGATGAAATGAAAACAGATGTAATTATGATTTGATGAAAGTAAGATAAACCTTACCTAGCAGTGCTAAAGATGATTCTGGAAACTCTTCGTCCTGTTGAAAACACAATATTGTTGTCCCCCACGAACCTTCAATCCCCATTACAGTCATACCTAAAATAATAGTAATCCCCAGTACAAGCCATCCTCTGTAAATATCAGGAGTTTTCATTACTGTACGTATTTGTTATTGTTACAATACCGTAGGGAGATCGGGGTTGCCGTCTATTTTGAAAATCCATGAAACGAACGTCAACCCGTCTAGACAGTTGAACCTTCACACCTAACGCTATATTCGCCTTTACATGTGCAACTGGTTGTATGAATATCAGTGTCTTTCTGCTACAAATGTTGATTATGTTTGAAACACATTGCAATATATCTCCTTGTATTGTTATGTGTATATAATTTCTTTTATATCAGGCTACCTGTTTAAACATCTAGTTGCTGGTCCCTTGTCAATAACAAACACTAAGGGAACGGTTCACACATTATTGACAAAAACGGAGCAGGAAATGTATGGTGGTATGGTGTTCCATACTGTAATATGATGAACGCATAGAAGAAGCGTTCCCAGCGGGCAGATTATGTTGTTTTAACGTTGAAACAACGTTGAACCATAACGTTGAGAAGACATTGGATAAACGTTGGATTTGAAAGTTGTGTCAGCCTCAGAAAACAACGTTGTATCAACGTCAGAAAACAATGTTATATCAACCCCATCCAGCGGTAAATTAGCCTGGATTTGTTTAGCAGTAGGACATGCTTGATGGTTTAATATATGTAGGGTATAAATGTATGTCCTTTAAGTTAAATTGTCCAAGGTTTAGATTAATATATATAGTTCTTTTCTCATATATATATATAACAAAGTCACAGTCACCTCAACCTGTCTATCTATAACAGGTTACCAAGAACTGTTAACTCCATCACATTTACAGCAACTAATCTATCCTAGTGTTAGCTGACCTTGCAAGGAATTCAGTTTATTGGAATGTATTTCTGAATAACAAGTTAAGAAAATTCACTAGTTAACTAAAGACACAAAACAACTGTCACTTTTACTTTAAAACCCTTTTGTTATTATTTTGATAAATTTAGTTACAGTATTGATAAACAAAGTATCACGTTTCAATAATTAATATTTTAAATTACAATCCATAACTGCAAGGTTGTGTCATTGACCAAAATACAACATTGAGTCAACGTCACATTATGACGGTGTTTCGACGTGGCTGGATCAACGTTGATTTTACGTTGGATTTAGGTAGATCAACGGCAATTCAACGTATCAACCTGTTTTCAACGTTGATCCAACGCAACTATGCCTGCTGGGCTTACTTATCAAGGCGAGAGCCGAACTCTTATAATATGTGTGTGTGTGTGTGTGTGTGTGTGTGTGTGCGTGTGTGTAAGAGAGAGAGAGAGAGAATAAGGCATATACAGATATAAAAGGATGTCATGTAGAAGGTACTAAAAATTCTGAAAAAAATAATAACCTGCTTCCAGAAAACATGCTATACCAAAATGATTATTTTAACAAATAGATCACAAACTTGACGGAACTAGGAATAATAATCTCCTGTGAGCGAAGATACAAGAAGCTTCACTTCTGTTACAATACCTGTATATACATACCTAGGGATGGTATATGATCATGGCGATATGCTGATTACTGAAGCCTGTCCATTTAGCCAAGCTTCAGTGAAGATCCAGGGCAACCTCGAGCCGCTATCCAAAAATATATCTCTTCACTCGACATTTCTGCGTAGCGTCTTTAGGAAAACTCGGATTTAACCTCGATGTAGTCTAGAATTTCACGACTACATCTTGGTTAAATCAGTCGTGTTCAGATAGTACACGTTTACCAATCAGAACCAATTATAAAGTGAACAGTTTTACCTTTAAATTACCAATCAAAGGAAAGATTCAAACGTGCGCACCGGACTGTACTTTACTTATAGACACATCTACCGGTAGCAATATAAAACAATCTCAACTAACACACTACATCGTCACAACTGACTTTACTTGCGTTATATACCTACCAGTTGACAAATTAAAAATCTCTCACACTCTTAAAAATTAACATAAACTTTTCACGTTTAACAATTATTCTTTATGATTTTATTACACTAAGTCATATCATATGGGTATGTTTTGAAAACGAGAATTAGTTTACATTTAAACCACGCGTGCATACAAATTATTTGCAAATCTATAACTTTTTAACGAGGGTTGTGTGATTTACCAGACATACCGCTAAAAATCAAATTTATTCCCCCTTTGAACTTGTAATTACATGCAGCACATTAATGCTCTGAAAACCAGCACACGTATATTCCGAAACCGCCTCGTAGTAAAAGATGTCACGAAAACGTATAATTTTTACTCCTGTGGACTTGAAATAAACCTCCGTTTCATTTTGACTATATTCCGTAACTGCCTCGTCGTCAGAAATAACAATAAAACTGGAATTATTACTCCCCTGAACTTGTAATAAACATCCGTCTGACTTTGACTATATTCCGAAAGTGCCTACTTGTCAGAAATATCACCAAAGAGTAAATTTCTTTCTCCTTCCCACCTGTTAAAAATCAGTTTGACTATATTCTGGTCCGACGCTCCTTGTTTATCCGAAATGTCACTAAAAAGTAGAGGTTTTGCCTTGGGACCTTTTTTCCACAGCAGTCCCAGCTAGGTGTGGCTCAGCTGAGACGCGCATGGTCAGCGTCGACGGTTGATTGAATATTTTTCAAGCCAGCTGAACGTCCACGATAAGTATTTAGCAAAAATTGATCAAATTGGTCAGATATTACATAAGAATTTGGCGGGAGGTGACCAGCGCAAGTGGACGAGTTTATTCTACAGACTTGACATTTAATATGGAATATTTCAGTTTCGAAGGTATGCTTAGGTAAAAATGCATTCTTTTTTCAAAAAACTCCTATCTCATATAAGATATGTGAAAGGAGAAGTGTGTAGTCAGGTGTGTCGCTTCCAATTAAGTGAATACCAGGTTTGTTGCGTTGCTGCATTATGTAATATGCAGTGATTTAATTGGGTAGTGCTCCTTTGGGCAGGTCAAAGCTTGGCTTTGGCAAAGCATGGTTCTGTCAAAAAAGTATCCATATGTTGGCAACTACTGCATAGAAGAATTTGAAATTTTGCATGCAAGTGGTCGGTTTTGCAAGGTGTAAAATGAGCTATGCAGTGCTCTGCATATTTGTTAATCTGTGGCAGAATGGCGCGAAAAAGTCAGACATTGCCAGACAGATAATTGCGCCAAACGAAACGGTCCGCACAGTTTTATAGAGTAATGCCCAGACTGATGCACCTACACAGAGGTCACAACCAATGTATTGAAATCTTACCACCAGGGTACAGGACCCACTGTCTGTCGGGATATACTATTGCAACTAAACAAAAAACACCCAGTCCGTTCAGAATGAGGGGTATATTGCCACCAAAACGCATTTTTCAAGGCCCTTAGCGAACACCAAACTGGTTTTAGCTGGTTAAAATACAGACGACCTCAGGGGAACCCACTGTAAACAGCAAAACATCGTTGTATGTTTCTCTCATGAATTGGGGACCCTGATCGTTTCTGAGTTGAACACTGAAACCTCGTGACTTTCTTTATTGAGGTCAGCTTTCACCTGTACCGCTCAACCAGTCAAAACAGAGTTTACAGATATCCAGAAGAGGCCAACGACTAAGCGTGTGCCGCGTCTTAAGTGACTAAGGTCATTAACAGCGTCAGTAATTGAAGTGGCTACCACATTGGTGCCAAAACAGCAATGATGATCATCCACAAAAACCTAAACCAGATCAAATAAAGGAATAATCTGAGAAGCACCTGACTATCATTTGCTAGGGGGCACTTTAGGAACAATTTTAGGTTGCACGGTGAAATTCCCGGTACACACATAGCACTTTTAATAGCAGATTACTTACAGAACCAAGGGAATGAGCAGCTACCTTGGTAATCAAAATCGCCATATTTCAACCACATAGACAATATGTGGGTAGGCCATTACTCGCCGAATCAATGGCCTACATGTCCTACAACAAAACTGGACCAAATCTGACAGATTTTGACCGATGCCTGGAATGTTATTCCAGATTGAACTCTAAAAAACTAACCCCAGGAATGCCTTGCCACTTGAGAGCACTGGTAGCAAACAGAAGAGGTCAAGCGTAACAGCGACCGTTACTGTGACTAGACACTGACATGGGGGTTCTTTTTGAGGCTTGTTACTCTTTTACAGAAAATAATTTGGAAAATATGGAGATCCAAAATATCTCTTTTAATTGTTGTCGTATGACATAGAATAGGCAATGTGTTTTTGTTTGCTTCTCTGGTGAATTCCATTAACGAACTGATGTCACAATGACATCAAAGAGAGAATTAAAAGTTGTTAAAACACAATTTTAATCCTTATTTTCATTTATCAGTCAGCAAAATAGGAAAAAACTGATGAAAAATGATTTGGAAAAAAATATTCCATATTAAATGTCAAGTCTGTATATAACATCTCTAGAGAGTGATATAGGGCCACTTTATTCGGTTTTAGGGGTGTTTTAGGGTGAAATGACTATATTTGTTCTCGGTATGTATGTCGAATAATACACTGTCACCCTCTCGCGGTATATGCCATGGACACCTCTCGCTGACGCTCGAGGCGTTATGGCATATATCGCTCGGGTGACAGTGAATTATGTCACACTTAAGAGCTCCAGAACAAAATCTCTCTGAACCCCCTTGAATGTGCCTAAAAACGTCCACGTCGTTTTGAATATCACAGCTTGTGCATATGGAGAAATGCGAAATGTTTGTAGACACGCATTGTATGGCCCTACATATGTTAATATCAAGGTAATAATAGTGGAAGCAACTTAGTTTTTCATTAAAAAAACGTAATTAATGTCAGACGACATGGAAAAGTTAACTTCCAAATATTCAATCGAATGGTTCCATAATACCTATTATTACAAAATGATATTGTGATCTTCAATGGAATTGTAATCTCCAGTGAGTGAAGATACAAGCACCTTCATTTCTATTCCAGTTCCAGAACAAAATCTGTCTCAATCCTAATTAATGTGACTTAAGACTTCCACGTCATTCTGAATATCACAGCTTGTGTACATGGTGAAATGCGAGATGTTTGTAGACACAATAGAGGTAAATATCAAGGTGATAATATTGGAAGTAACTTAGCTTTTGTATTTGAAAATAACATGTACTTAATGTTAGACGATATGTAAAAATTAACTCCAAATATTTAATCGAAAAAAATGCTGTTCTTCATCCCTTCAAGACTTTTCAAATCCCTCCATTTCTTGATGAATATGAGCAAAGACATTGCAAAAACAAACACGCCAAAGCATGATGCAATGGACAGAAACGCTGCGTAGTAGCTTCCTGTGACGTCACGGATATATCCTGAGGAACAAAAATGGGTATAATTGACAAATGTTATAATGATAGCAATGAAGTAGCAGATGGACAGTTGTGTGAACTGAAGTTGAAAGGTATTTGTTGAACTACGCCCTCAATGTGTAAGATTTCATTGGGACGAAAATAGGGTAAACCAAAATTATAGCCACCGTTCTGGAATAAACCTTGACGTCTCATCACTTGTGTGAACAAAGCTAGTTTATAAAGTTTTGCTAATGAATGATGCATTATGGAACCGTTTATACAAAAACTGCACGATTTCAGAGTACCAAGATCATTTTAAAGATAATTGACCTAGTCCATGGAAAATTGCCACTTGTAAGAACTAAACCTACCCGCTATGTATGGCCCTACAGTTCCTCCGACACCTTTGCTGAAACGACTTGTCAGAAATAACGTATAAATATTTTCTCCGTCCATGATTTCGTTGTTGACAGCATAAAACCCGGCAATGTATACGCCAAGACAAAAACCTGAGGCTTAAAGATTATTTCAAGCTTTGGTTATAATAATTGCCATCTTCATTTGAACATAAATTATACTTATCTATCCCTAGCAACAGTAGTCATAAAATATGAATTAGCAACTGGATTCTTAAAGAACATGCATGTCAATATTTGTGTTCTTTCCATGTAACAAGTTACAGCTGCAATTGCGTTAAAAACGTAACTAACAGTACCTTAAGGGTACATAAAATGTTGTTCTACCTATAGGAATAACAATCAGAGGCCAGAATTCAATATCGAAAACACACTCACCAGCGCAATATACATATATAGCAGTCAAAGATGTCGAATATGCAGCAATAATATTATTCACAGTGAGCACCAAAGCCGCCGCCAGGTTCGCCACCATAATATTTCCCTTCACATAGTCTCCTACCAGTGAGGCAAACGTCTGACCAGTCATACCCATGATTCCGAGCACTGCTATCACGTGCACTGCATCGTCTTCTCTATAACCAAGGTCTGTCAGATGTTTTGGCTGAAGAAAAAAATAGGAAACCGGTACATACAAGAGGGGTGGTATTTCCAAAAATTAGATTTAATAAATGCAATTCCAGCACTGGATGAAGTAATGCTGGTGAATTCACACGTCAACAAACGAATTCTACGTGATGTATTAAATGTACACTATGCAAAGTTTCACATGACAGTTGTACATATTTTATATAAATGTACTGTTTTCTTTATGGCGTTTCAACAATAGTGTGCACGTTTGAAACCAACTGTTTTTTTGAATATTAAAGGGAAACTGACTAATTAGATATAACAAATTCACTACAGTCATAACGTTCATTTTGAATACTTACTAATATAACCATTGGTAAGAAGAAAGCAAATCCATTACAGCACATTGCCACTGCCCATATCCCATGGACAAAGACTTTAGAACGCAAAGACCATGGAGGCTTCTGAATGAATATTGACCTGAAAGACCACATAATGCATGAATTTATTCTACTATAGATATTCTAAAGGTATATTACATCCTCAAGTCTATACACAGTGTGTGTGTGTGTGTGTGTGTGTGTGTGTGTGTGTGTGTGCTCTTTTTCAAAAGTTTATTTAAAAAAAAATAACTAGATAGACTTGGAAACAAATAAACATGTACTTCCAGCATACTGAATACCTTTAAAATGCATTTTACCGAATGCAATTCCATTCCCAGTGCTATTAAGAGAACAAAGTTTGCTTTGCTACAGAAAACTAAATGGACATACTTTTCATCTGGTCCACCTCCATGCTGCTCTAACGGAGGATTGCTGTACACCGCAAGAAGAAGAAATCCAAAGGAACCATAAGAAGCAGCAAAAAGTCTGAATACCCAGCGCCATCCCAGTGACGGGTCGGCGCACATTTTCTTATTGACAGCATTTAGAACTGGTGGACCTGAAGTTATAGTTAAGAACATTTGGATAAGCTGTACAATATCTTCAACTAGTCTAACGAGGTTCAGGTAGCCGTGCTGGACTTTTAAATAGTAGTATAGGCGAGGGGAGGGAAATGCTACTGGAGGACTGCCGAACACCACAAGAAGGAGAAAACCAATGGATCCCAAAACGGCAGAATTAAGTCTAAATGCCCAGCGCCATCCCAGGGACGGGTTGGCCCACACTTTAAAATTGATGCACCTGGAGTGTAAAGACCTTGTGACTAAATATCTGCTTATGATTTAAAATCCGAAACGCATGTATATATATTGGGATTGTAAAGAGGAGGATATGTGTATATGCTTTAAGTGCTGCATTTTAGGGACCATTCCCACAGATATTTGGGTCGATCTATCTCCCTAGAGAGTCTCACTAAATTGCTATCAAACTAAACGGCCTAAACGTCTGTCATGCCTAGTTAAACTGTTAGGGGGTAACTTTCTTTACCCCTAGCTGATTCAGTAGGCGTGACAGACATTTAAGCTTCTTGAGCTGATAGAAATTTAGCGTGAACCCTCAGGGAGTTAGGTCGATCCAGATGGATGAATCTTATTATGGCAACCCAGTCTTACTTTGTTGGAAAGCCACATACTTACCAAGGAATCCCAGTATGGTCACCACACTGGTTGAGAAAACATGAAACCGGTGAGTCCATGGAAACCAAAGTGCTATCACTATATAGTTGCATACTATACATAATCCGATGCCAGTCCCGGATAAAACACCAAAAGACACAACTACAAATCGTGTACTATTGCTAAAAGACGCCAGTGCCAGCCCCAGCACAGCAAGAGATACACCAAGGGCTGTGATTTGCCGAAGACTCAATTGTCCAATTTTAGATAGTGCCATGTATGTTAGGTTACTTAGGGATAGTATGAACGCAAAGTAAACTGATAGCGGTGCCCCTGTAAAATGAGAGAAATAAATGTTGTCTTGTATCTGTGATTTACTCCGATTTATCAATGTGATAAACACCACTTTTAATTGAGAATTAAATCTGCTTTGAGATAGAAAAAACTTTTCGCCCTTATTTATAAAACAATTGCGTTATCACATTATTCTTTTTTTTCTTATAATTACGACCTCTCTATATGAAAATATAATTGACGTAAGGAACTGAACACAAAAGGAAAGAGAGATGGAATGAAGAGATGGAACTAAATTGAAAGAAGACAACAGAGAAATGGAATGTCAATCGATGGATAACAATTAGGGGAATACAAGTATTTGGGAAGACTAATGACGCCAGGAAACTAGGTGAGCAGGGAAATCGACTAACGGATAACTGCAGCCTGGAGACGGATTGGGATTCGAAGTATACTCAAAGAAAAAAGAAACGCAACACTCAGTTTTGGGAGTTTTTTGGGGCAGAATAATTTTATTTTTGAGATCCGCCCGTTTTATATGAACTCTACTTCCATTTCTAATCCTCAGGCAAACTTTTTCGGTGTTTACACATTTTTGAGTCCAATAACACATCAAAACAATAGACCCCCCCCTCCCCCCAATTAAAAATGGCAGTTATTGCAACATAATGTCAATAGTTCGCGTTACCCCTCGTTGGCATTTTGGAGAGCAGTTATTCGTCGCCTCATGGATCAGACCAGGCCTATCTGGTGATTTGCCGATATGGCTGCCAAAACCACGACACTGGGACCGCCCAACCGGTTCACTTGGCGCGCACAATGTTCGGCATTCCTCTCCTGACGTCTCCTGTACACCCGATCTCGGCCATCTGCTCTGAAACACTGGAACCTTTTCTCGTCACTAAACACGACTTGGGACCACCTCTGCAAAGTCCAACGATGATGTGCAGTGCATCGTTCGACCCGAGCTCGGGGACGTTGGAGGGTAAGGTGTCCGTGTGCTTGAAGAAGAAGATCGTGGTTCCAGTAATCATACCAGCAATGGCGAATGGTTCAGAGGTGTGGTGCATCACAAAACACCAGACAGAAGAGCTGGCCGTGGTGCAGAGGAACAAGGAGATTTCAATGCTCAATAAAACACAGAAAGACAAGATCCAGAATAAAGTGATTAGATCAGAAACAAAGTAGAAGACGCTGTAGGCATAGCAGAGACTGCAAAAAGGCCAATGGACAGCGCACTTTGCCAGAATTAACAATAGAAAGTGCCAGGATAACAACAGTGAATGCCAAGTAATATTGACAAAGAGTCAAAGGAAGAACAAAGATAGGGAGATGATATTTAGCAGAAGGCCTGTGTAACAGGAATGGAATCCCTAGAATGGAGATCCGGGCCCCCATATGATAAGTGCACGTTAGGATTGGTTGGAGTATTTGGGTTAGCATGTGGGACGAATGTCACCTGAACAAAGTTATGGGAAGCGGACTACGGATCCTAGCGGACAACCATCCCTGTTACACTGCACAAAATCGTCAACTGTGAGTTCTGCTCGGCCATACGCCAGTAGTGGCGTGACTGGCTGAGATGAAATTAAATGATATGAAATTGTTATTTGATGAATGTAAAGAAAAGTCTTACCTAGCAATGCGAGAGACGATTCTGGAAAATCTTCATCCTGTTGAAAACACAATATGGTTGTCCCCCACGAACCTTCAATTCCCCTTTGAGTCATAAATAGAAACACAGTGATCCCAAGTACAACCCAACCTCTGTAAATATCGGGAGTTTTCATTTCTGTACGTATTTGTTATTGTGTTATAATTCTTTAGTAAGATCAGGGGTGCCGTCTATTTCGAAAATTCATGAAACGACCGTCAACCCGTCTAGACAGTTGAACATTGACACCCAACGCCTTTGCATGTGCAACTGGTCCTGTTAATATCAGTGTCTTTCTGCTACAAATGTTGATTATGTTTGAAACACATTGCAATATATATCTTTGTATTGTAATGTGTATATAATTTCTTTTATTTCAGGTTACCTGTGACAACATGTAGTTGCGGGTCCCTTGTCAATAACGAATACCAAGGGAACGGTTCACACATTATTGACAAAAACGGAGAAGGAAATGTATGGTGGTATGGTGTTCCATATTGTATTGAACGCTTGAACGCAAAGATAAGCCTTACTTATCAAGGTGAGAGTCGACCCCTTATAATATATATATATATATATATATGTGTGTCTGTGTGTGCGTTTGTGTGTGTGTGTGTGTGTGTGTGTGTGTGTGAGAGAGAGAGAGAGAGAGAGAGAGAGAGAGAGAATCAGGCATACACAGATATAAAAGAATGCCCTGTAGAAGGTGCTAAGAAATACACAAATACAATATAACCTGCATCTAAAAACATACCAAAACACAATGGTAATTAAAACATATAGATCACAGTCCTGACGGGACTAGGAAGAATAATCTCCTGTGAGAGAAGATACAAGTACATTCGCTTCTATTGCTACTTTTAAGAGTTCCAGAACAAATCTGTCTGAACCCTAATTTTATTTGGAAATAATATGTAATTAATGTCGGACGAAATGTAAAGTTAACCTCCAAATATTCAATCGAAAAAATTGTTGTTCTTCATCCCTTCAAGACTTTTCAACTCCCTCCACTTCTTGGTGAATATGAGCAAAGACATTGCAAAAACGAACACGCCAAAGCATGACGCAATGGACAGAAACGCTGCGTAGTAGCTTCCTGTGACGTCACGGATATATCCTGAGAAACAAATATGGGTATAATTGACAAATATTATAATAAGAGAAGTGAAGTAGCAGATGGAAGATTGTGTAAACTGAATTTAAAAGGTATTTGTTGTACTACGCCCCTTGATATGTAAGACTTAACTAGGATGAATGAGAAAAAAATTAAACAATGATTAAATTCACCGCTCTAAAATGAACATTGCTTAACATAGACCAATCTCGTCAGTGCAGTACACAAAGTTCATAAAGGGTTGACAATGAATGACGGAATATGAATCTATTTACACAAAAGCTGATATAAATTTATCGAGATCATTTTAATGATAATTGACCTAGGAGTACATGGGTAATTGCTAGTTTGTACAAACTGAGCGTACCTGCTATATATGGCCCTACAGTTCCTCCGACACCTTTGCTGAAACGCATTGTCAGGAATAACGTATAGACATTGTCTCCGTCCATGATTTCGTTGTTGACGGCATAGAACCCGGCAATGTATGGGCCAAGAAAAAAACCCGAGACTAAAAAATTATTTAAAGATTTGGTTAGAACAGTCGCCATCTTAATTTGACCTAATAACTGATAACCATAGCAACGGCAGTCATACAATGGATTCTGAATTCAATATTATAAAAGAACATCCTTGTCAACAATGCGATCCACATACTACGGTAATGCCTCAGATTGCGTTAAAAATTAAACTCACAATATCTTAAAAATGATTTTGTATAAAATAAACATCATCATGAAGGTCAGAATACATGCTAAAATGAATGGTAAAAACACACTCACCAGCGCTATATATATATGCAGCAGTCAAAGAAGTTGAATATGCTACGATACTATTATTCACGGTGAGCATCGCAGCTGCCACAGTATTCGCCACCATAATATTTCCCTTCACAGAGTCCCCAACCAGAGAGGCAACTGTCTGTCCAGTCATAGCCATGATTCCAAATACTGCTATCACGTGAACTGCGTCATCTTCTTTATAACCAAGGTCTGTCAGATGTTTTGGCTAAACATAGGAAACCAGTACATACAACAAAAATGGAATCAAACTCAGGATCAACCTCGATTAAACAAATATAATTAAAACAATGGATTGAATATTGGTTTGACTTCACATGTGACAATAACAATTTTCTGCATTTTTTCGTGAAATATTAAACGTTCACTTTAGATAGCTTAATATGCCAACTATATATATTATATATATTTTTGTTTTATATATGTTGGCAGCTGAACAATTACATGTTCCTGTAGCATTCACTTCCCTTTTACATCATAATCAACTAAAAAAAATGCACCACAAACTAACAGGACAAACTTAAATTACACGCTTTAAGCACTTTAAAAGAAAGTTTAAGACACTCACGTGATAGTAATGGAATCATTGCCTTGTTGACATGATGTTAACTGAATAAAGCCATTGACATTGTCTGCATCGCATATTTTCTTAATCACAAATTTAACACAATAGTTACACTTATACTGTACTATCAAAACCACTTGAAGATGGCATACATGGAAACGCCATTACGTATACTCACTAATATAACCATAGGTAAGAAATAAGCAAATCCTTTACAGCACATTGCCACAGACCAGATTCCATGAATGAGAACTTTAGAAGCCAGAGACCACGGTGGTTTCTGAATTAATGGTGACCTGAAATATCATTATCTGCAGTTTCGAGGCAAAAAAGGATTACAATGTCGTGTCTTGATATTATATGTATTACCCATATATAATGACATATATTACATATTCCCAATACAATGTTTTGGCACTTTAAAATGTTGATTACAAAAACAGATATTTTTCGTTGCATTTTTCGTGGTGACACCTAATATACTGGGCTATTAAAAGAAAAAAGCTCTATTTCAACTTATACATATTAAAATAAACATACTCATCATTTGGGTTATATTCCTGTTCTTCTATCGATGCCATTGGAGGACTGCCGAACACAGCAAGAAGGAGAAAACCAAAGAATCCAAAAACAGCAGCATAAAATCGAAATGCCCAGCGCCATCCCAGGGACGGGTCGGCGCACATTTTAACATTGACTGCACTGAAAATTGATGGACCTGAAGTGAGAGTTAAGAGAATATGAATAACTATGCGTGTTTGAATGGTGATGAGAGAGAGAAAGATGCATGTGAATGTTTTTTCCTTGTGTGAATATCACCGTACTTACCAAGGAGTTCTGGTACAGTCAACACACTGGTTGAGAAAACATGAAACCGGTGAGTCCATGGAAACCAAAGTGCTATCGTCATATACGTGCACACTATGAAAAATCCAGTGCCGGTTCCGGACAAAATTCCAAAAGATATAGCCACAAATTGTGGACTATTGGCAAACGACGCCAGAACCAGCCCCAGCACCATTAGGGATACTCCAACAGTAATGACTTGTCGAAGGCTCACTTCTCCACATTTAGATAGTGCCATGTAGATTGGATTACTTAAAGATGCTTTAAACGCAAAGAACACAGAAAGTGGGGCCCCTGTAAAACAATAAATAAAAATATTTTTATATTTTTATTTTCATTTGTATTTATCCCTGATTTAGTGCAGAGCTGTACTAATACACACGATGCGTTGTATCATAGGTAGAGGAACGTGAGTAAATACTGTTAACCAACAAAGGCAGTCCCTTCCAGCACGCCAAGGTCAAATAAGCCTTATTACATGCAGGATAAGCCGTCTTATTGGTTAAGGGTATAAAGTGTTCCAAAGGGACAATGAATCATGCTTTTTACTGACGACTTATGAAAAACTGGCATATTTAGTGTGGTTAACGCACTTCAATATTTATTAATTTATACTTTTTCTAGCAAAGTTTATAAACAGAAATTATACATGCAAAAATGGAAATGGTTTGAAAATCGAAGAACACCGTAGACTAAAAAAGTAATGGAGAACATTTCCGTTCAATCTCAATGATAACACCATCCTCCATGTCTTTTCTATGTCTTTTCTAGGGTAATTGGTGACTTTTATGGTCTTGCTCTAATAACGTTAACTCTTGTTATGAAGCCACTGAGGTTATAAAATATAGTGTAAGTAGTTTAAAGGTTGGGTAACGCGTATATTCGACAACAAAGGACAGAGCAAGGCGGGGCCCAGCTTAATCGAATCTGTAGCTGCCATAAAGGAAGACTGCACTTTTCTTCGGTGTAGTTAGTAACATCATCTCTGTTATGAACTGTGCACAAATTATATGGTGACGTAGCCATCATGTAGCTTGGAAAGGGTCTACGGAGACTCTTCAGTACTTTGCTACTTATAGCCAGTAACTTATAATATATATTTATCATATAATTCATTCATTAAATAAGATAAGATATAAATAAAAGTACCATATATGAACATTAAGATACTGGGAGCTACCTCGAAAACAATGTACAATTAAAAGGAACAAAAAATGATTTTCTAAAAAATAAAAAGAAGAGATGGTAAATGGAACTCTTGTCAAGGTATTTTCTGATACATGTCTAAAAATACCAAAACACTTGTATATATCTGCAGGGTACGTGACTTTACAACGATAACCTCTGCTCCGTCAGTTTCAGCAAAAGAAAAATAAATGATGAAATAGATTAAAACCACGTTTTATTAAGCATCACTTACCAAGTTCCCAGGCATACCGTACGAAAAAACACAATCTTTTAAGGCTGGGTCACACTGCGCTTGCAACCTTTTGGCAACCTCTTTGCAACCTCAGTCGCAAGGAGGTTGCCCTAGGTTTTAAAGTGGTCGCATTAGGTTGCAAACAGGTCGCCTGCGATCGTTGACACACGAAGGCCATTTTTTTTTGCACCGACAACCAGTGCGACTGATAATGAAAACGATTGGTAACTGAGAGGTTGCCGATAGGTCTCCTCTTGGTTGCCAGTAGGTCGCTGTAACCAGACTAAAACCAGTCGCATACCACCTGTAACTGCACGGTCGATTGACGGTCTTTAGTCGCTTAGTTGCAAACAGGGTACTAACCGGTTGCAAG